>NC_051428.1:14081077-14086077 GCF_015228065.2 Penaeus monodon | reverse complement strand
TGCAAAAAAATTCCCAAAACAAGGGGCTGACCCAGCAGTTTTTTGGAACTCTGGGGTTCGTCTTGCCACATTCTTTATCAACGGGGCGTCTTTGAATTCACTACTTATCGTCCCAAGGGTTTTTTTTAGCTTCGAGTTTTTCTCACTCTTTATGTTCATTGTCTCTAAATTTTTTGTTTTGGGAACAGCATGAGCGTCTTTTAAATCGGGTAACCCATTCGATATTTCAGTACTTCTTGGAATTTATAATATATTTTTCTTTGTTCACGCAAAAACAAAAAGGAATGGGGATTAAAAGCATGTGTGTTTTTTATATGTTGGACCACACACACAATGTGTGAAATAGACATATATTATATATAAATATATATATAATATAATATATATTATATATATATAATATATATATATATATATATATAAAAATATTTTATTATATATATATATATATATATATATATTAAATATATATTATATATATATATAATAATATATAATATTATTATGACACACACACATGTAGTGTGGGTGTGTGTTGTTGTGTGTGTGGTGTTTGGTTGGGGGTGTGTGTGTGTGTTGTGTGTGTGGTGTGTGGGGTGGTGTGTGTGTGGGTGGGTGGGGGTGTTGTGGTGTGTGTGTTGTGTGTGAGTGTGTGTGAGTGTGTGTGTGTGTGTGTGTGTGTGTGTGTCACGTATATATACATCTTTTTTTCATTGTCTCGGGGAATTTGACATCCCGTGCTTAAAAAAAGAAAGTATGTACATGCTTGTTTTTGCAATTATATATATATATTATATATATTATTTTTATTTTATTATAATATATTAATAATATATATATATATAATAATATATATTAGTGTTGTATTGTGTGTGTGTGTGGTGTGTTTTTGATGTTTTTGTGGTTGTGTGTGTGTTGTGGGGGGTTGTGTGTGTGGTGTGGGGGGGTTTGGGTGTATGTGTGTGTGTGGTTGTGTGGGTGGGGGGTGGGGTGGTGTGTGTGTGTGGGGTTTGGGGTTGTGTGTGTGGTGGTGTGTGTGTGTGTGTGTTGTGTGCTGTGGTGTGGTGTGATGTGTGGTGTGTGTGTGTGTGTATGTTGGTGTGTGTGTGTGTATGTAGTAAATGTTATATTAAATAATATATATTATTATATAATATATATTATATATAATTAAAATTTTATATATTATATTTTAAATAAAATACATCAACATATAATATATATATAATAATAATAATAATATTTTATAAATTATTATATTATAATTATTTTAAATATATACTTATAAAATATATATATATATATATATATATAAATATATATATATATATATATATAATAATTTTTATTTTGTAATATGTATTTGTTGCAGCTCGTACGTATATAAAATATATAATATATTAAATATTTTTATATATATAAAATATATATTATATATTAATATATAATATATATATATATATATATATATATATATATATATAAAAACATTTTTATTAAATTAATTATAATATATATATAAATATATTATATATTATTATATAATATATTAATATATAAAGAAGAGAGAAAGAGAGATAGAAAAAGGGAACCCTTTGGGCCGTTCGCCTGACCGACAAAAAAAACCTTTCACTCGGTTCTCGCACATGTAAACCTTACTAGGGCTGGCACAGTGCAGCCCCAGGGTGGCGGCGGGTGTGCTGAGTCCCACTCTGGTTACCACCGCCACACTTCTCATCGCTAATCAAGCTGAACTGTGGGTTGTCGAGAGGCGTTGAAGGACGATAGTGTGGGCGCAGCTGGCCGATACGGGCGCGTGGCGGGGGTGAGGGGTTTTTAGTGAGGGCGGTAGGGGAACTCAGGTGGGATGATGGTGCGTGGTAACAAAACAAAGCGGTATTGTATCAGGACGAACTCACAGTTGCTTGTAGACACACCGAGACTTGACCACCAAGCTTCACCACGAAGCAACGCCAGCTGTGTTCTTGACAAGTCTAAACACGTTAATCTGAATACAAAAATAAATTAATGAATCACTCATGCGCGCACTCATACTGACACTCAACCATGCTCAAACACTGTCTACCGCACTTGGACACACACACCTATAAATCAACACTGCTGAAAACATGTCAGGAAGCTATGTTATTCATTGCCCCAAATTTAGCAATTGAAAGCACATGTTGATGCCCAGGATGCAATGAATATCACGTACAGCGCATCTTGCTTTCACCATAAACATAATGGTGATATGACACTACACAAATAATTCATCTTAATTATTTCAAAGCCTTTTGTGACACAGCTAAAATCCTTGTGTTAACTGAAGGGCCAGTTAAGCGTCTTTCCTTAATACTTTGGAGGCAGCGGACGAGCGCACTGACCGAGGCCACAGGGAGGCCGATCGGAGGCCGGCGCGGGTCGAGCCAGGTCACGGCACTCCAGGAAGCCTCTGACCTCGCATCACCTAAGAGCATCGGCCGATGACAGGAGGGCAAGGGCGCCCCTGAGACCCGCCAAGTGCTTATCTGAGGGCGCCCAGTGCGCAGGCGAGCAGGACCAGAGTCAAGCCCAGGGAACCGCGGGGCAAGGGAGCGCTCCTGCTGCCTGTAGAAGAGACGGAAATTAGTTCACTGGAGAAGCAACGTTAGACACTGGTAACAAATATGTTTACATACATCCATACTCCCATAATATATTATAATTTATATAATATATATAATAAATCTTATAATATATAAATATATATATATAAATTATATATTTTATATATAATAATAAATATAATATATAATAATATAATATATAATTTTTATATAATATATTTTAAAAATATTGTTTTTGTGTGGGGTTGTTGGTGGTGTGTGTGTGGTGTGTGTGTGTTGTGTGGTGTGTGTTTATGTTGGTGTTTTGGGTGTGTGTTGTGTGTGTGGTGTGTGTGGTTTGGTGTGTGTGCTATACAAACTATTTATCTATTTTCTATCTATCTATCTATATTTTATATATATATATTATAATATATATTAAAAATATATATATATATATAATATACATACATAAATTTGTTTATTTAATTTCTTTCTATCTATAATTTATAGATATACACACACACCACAGACACACACACACACACCACACCAACCCACACATCCACACACACACACATATAATTTTGTATATATATATAAATATATATATATATTATATATATAATATATATATATATATATATTATTATATATATATTTTAAATAAAATAGAAGATAGATAGATATATATATATAATTATATATTAAATATTATATTATTAAAATTATATAAATATATATACATATATAGTTTTTATCTATATTTTTTCTATCTATATTATATATCCCACCCCACCCACACACACACACACACCACCAATTTAATTTAAAAAATTTTATATATATATAAAAAAAATAAAAATATATATAATTTAAAATATAAAAATATATATATATAAATTTTTTAATGTGGTGTGTGTGGTGTGTGTTGTGTGGTGTGTGTGTGTGTGGTGGGTGTGTGTTGTGTGGTGTTTTGGTTGTGTGGTGTGTGTTTTTTTTTTGGGGTTTTGTGTTGTGTGGTGTGTGGTTTTTGGGGGGTGGTTTTTTGGTGGTGTTTTTTTTTTTTTTTTTTTTTTTTGTGTGGGTGTTTGGGGGGGTTTTGTTTGTGTCCCTGTTCGTGTCGAGACAAAAAGACGAAGAGAGAGATAGAGATATAGAAAAGATAGATAGATAGATAGAGATAGAGAGAGAGAGGAAAGGGGAAGGAGAAAAATAGCACAAAAAAGAGCGGGGCTTGAGCACCGCCAAGCAAGGTCAGTAAAGGGGGGAGCGGCCAGGCTGAAACCGGGGGGAGGCAGAGACAAACGCCTCCCCCAATAATCATCCGAGAAAAAATATTTCCCCTTTAAAAAAGTAACACCCAAGACGAGTTCCCCGATCTCCCAGGATTGTTTCACTCACAGCTTCCCCGCGCTCCTCGCACACTCTCAAGCTGGATAAAATTACGGAATTTACCCTAGACAGTTTGGCCTGTGTGATGCAGTGTGGAAGTAAACAAAGGCCCGCTTTTGTTATAATGGGGACAGCCCGTCCTGGGTGTTTTATATGCGTGCCTGTTTCGTTGGTGTGCATTTTTTTTTTATCGCGCGCGTGTTTGTAAAGTGTTTGCATATGCGTGAGTTATTAAAAGTAACTTATTTTTTTTTTTCTAAGACGATTGTAGGCTAGGGTTCACAAGTCAAGTAACTATACCTAGATTATTATTACCTTTTACCACTTTCGAGCTATCCCCCCTTAATACCTTTATTTCTACAACCTACCTAGATTATTCTGCTGTTATCGACTGCAGTCTGCAACAATACTTAGCTTCCTACGCTAATACCTAAAACTTCCCGTGCCCCTTTTTACAAAAACTTGCTAAAATTGTTTATTAACCTGGTGCACCACCCGCTGTTTTAGCACGCTTTATAAAACGAATGGCATTAAAAGACCTAATGAGTTTTCTCCTTTTGCTGATAGGATAACGAAAAACTCGAAAAAAGTTAGTTACCCAAAAATTTCTTTGATTACTTAGAAAGGAAAAAAAAAGGGAAATGGGTTTATTAAACAGCCTGATTGTTGATGGACGAATACTCATGCATCGTGCTCACATTACAGATAGAAATAAAGGAAAGATGGGGCTAAAAAAGAGAAAAAGAGAGAGGGAGGGGAAAAGGAGAAAGATATATTATAAAATATATATTATATATTAATTATATAATATACATTATATATATATGTGTGTGTGTGTTATAATATATATATATATATCATATATTGTGTATATATATATTATATTATATAATATTTTAAGGGGAGAGAGAAGAGAGAGAGAGAGGAGAGAGAGAGAGGAGAGAGAGAGAGAGAGAGAGAAAAAGAGGGAGAGAAAGAGAGAGAGAGAGAGAGACAGAGTGAGAAATAGACAGACAGACA
>NC_051428.1:14036077-14038577 GCF_015228065.2 Penaeus monodon | reverse complement strand
TATATTAACAAATATCCTCTTAAATGAAGGATGATATATTCAACTTTTCCTTTTTTCGTTTTATTTTTCTTATTTTGAAGATTCTAACGAAACAGTAAAAAAGGAAACAGGGCTGGCTCAGACTCTAGATATGACCAATTTCGCTGTACATTTGGCGGTAGCAACATGCAGCCAATATTGTTTAGGCGATGACGGCTTCCTGTGTTCCCGGGAAGGCTGGCAGTGATTATTAACTTTGCCGCCTTCATATGTATACACATGGGCGTATAAAACCGAGGAATACGCTTACATGCATATATATACTTCCACTCCTCTCCCCCTCCCTCCCTCTCCCTTCGGTCCTCATGCCCTGGCCAAAAATTATATGAAAGAATATTTACATATATCATCGCAGAAGATGTGAATGAACAAAGTAACAAACTCTGGGAAATATTTGTGATGTGGTTCTGGGGGTCTATGTTCATGCCAAATGTGCAGGAGTGGATGTTCACGAACTGGAGTGGTGTGTGTATATATATATATACATATATATATATATATATATATATAATATATATATATATATATATTATATATAATATATATATATATTATATATAATATATGTACATACATATATATACTTATATATATATATATATATTATATATATATATATATATATATATATATATATATATATATATAATTTATATGTGTGTGTGTGTGTGTTTGTGTGTGTGTGTGTGTGTGTTGTGTGTGTGTGTGTTGTGTGTGTGTGTGTGTGTGTGTGTGTGTGTGTGTGTGTGTGTGTGTGTGTGTGTACGTGTGTGTATGTATACTTATGTATATAATGGACAGAATAACAGATGAAAATATGAAGGAGATGAGGGAGAGAGATGGAAGGTAGGACACACAGGAATTATACCTATACATGTACTTATACACAACCACTTACATGCATATCACAGAGAGACACAAAGACACGCGCAAGTTCACCCATCCACACACACACACAAAACCCCTGTCACATTCACAACTCCCCTCACACACAAAACCTCCCTTCCCTACACACGCGCGCGCGCGCTCGCGAATGCACACGCAGAAGGGTAATCCAGGCAGGCGGGGGCCCAGCCGTGGTTATTAGAAGGTATATATCACTGCTGTGGTTATGGCGCGGAGGGAATGACCGACTGACGACTGCCACTGCCTGTTCCCAGACTTTCATAACCCCGCAGCATATATCATTGGCTGTGTATTTATTGCTCGGGTAAATCATACATAATTGAGGCATTGGATAAAGAAGTGGTGAAGGAAAGAAAAGAGGATAAGAAGGGGGGAGAGGTGGATAAACAGGGGTAAAAATTAGATAAAGAGGGGAAAAAGAGTAAGAATATGGATGAGGGATGAGGGTGGATATGGTGGGGAAAATGGGGAATAAGGAGAGGCAAGAAGTGGATAAGAGGGGCAAGAGGATTAGAATATGAGTGAAGGCTGAAAAGGGGGACGATAAGAGGAGGAGAAGGAAGTGAAAGTGCAGATAAAGAAATGGATAAAGAAGAAAAAGTGGGATATGGGTGGTATGAATGAGCAAGTTGGAAAAACGAATGGCACAAGGAACAGCGGGAATAGCGTAAATAGGAAATAAAACTGAGAAAAAGGAAGTGCATGAATAAAGTATAAAAATGTGAATTTGTATAAAGAGAATTGAAAAGGTAGAAGGAGAATAATGAAATGGATAGAAAATGGAATTAGCTGAATAACATGGAAATCCAAACAGAAAGAATAAAATGCGAAAATAAGATGGGAATAATCATTCTCCTTATCCTTCCTCTTCTTTCCTCATCCCCTGTTTTTCTACCTTCCCTCTTTCTTATGAACACATTTCGTCTGTTTTATTTCAAAGACAAATTGTTTCCATTATCTGTCTCTACGATAGGATTCGCAAGACCACGAAGGCATTTTCATATAGGCGTAAAATATGTACTGGAAAGATGGTCGCTGCTGCGGATCGCACTACTGGGAGAAAGTGCGTGGCATTTTGGCTCTTAAGTGGAGGTGAAGTAAGGAGTGATTTTATGGGCGCCACGTTTGACGGGTTTGTCTGCAAGTGTGCCTGGCGAATAGGGAATTCAATTCTTAAAGTGACTGATATAGAAGGAAGTTTGATTCCTATCTTCAGCATCTTAAAGGTCTTATTTGCCTTACAGTTGGAGATTAAACATCTGTATATGATACCTTAGCAATCAAAACATTCTGAAACTCCTTTAACAAAGCAAGAAACGATTTCTCAATTGAGGTTTTTCTCTTTTTCTGTCTCGCGCGCGCACACACACGTGTACAAACACATGCACACAGATAAATACATGCACACGCACACACACACACACGCGCGCGCGAGCGCACACACACACACATACACACACACACACACGCACACACACACACACACACACACACACACACACACACACACACACACACACACACACACACACACACACACACACACACACACACA
>NC_051428.1:13983577-13991077 GCF_015228065.2 Penaeus monodon | reverse complement strand
GATAATAACAACAATCATTATCAATAATGATAATAACTATGATAATAATAATAATTATGATAATAACTTTGATAGTAATGATAATGATTATAATAATGATAACAATAAAGATAATGAAAATTATGATAGTAACTATGATAATATTGATAACAATAGTGACAAAAATAATTCTAATAACAGCAATTAAATGAAAGTGATAACAATGATAATGATGATATCTGTCTCTCTTATTGTCTCTTTGCCTCTCTTCTTTAAGCCCCATATCTCTTAAAATTCAGACCTATTTTTAAAGCTTTTCAAATGAAATCGATTTATAACTGATCTTTTTATATCGTATCGCTCTCCTCGCACAATCCACGGAGACAGAAATAACACCACAATCTTCAACCCTTTGATTACACTGGCCTTAAGGTGGATACAAATTCTCCGAAGTTTATGCAAGGGTTTTACAACAAAACTTCGAGGAACAGGAGGTCACAGCGCCCTTCTGGAAACATAATTAATTGTACTACATTCGAGTGAGTTTATATATGCAATATTCAAGGGGAAATGGGGCCTTAGTTGGTAATTATGGAGAATTATTTGCATTTCTTTTTCAATCTGTGGTCGCTGTGTGTGTGTGTGTGTGTGTGTGTGTGTGTGTGTGTGTGTGTGTGTGTGTGTGTGTGTTGTGTGTGTGTGTGTGTGTGTGTGTGTGTGTGTGTGTGTGTGTGTGTGTGTGTGTGTGTGTGTGTGTGTGTGTGTGTGTGTGTATGTGTGTGTGCGTGTTTATGAGTGTGTGTGTGTTTACGTGTATGTGTGTGTGGAGAGAGTGCCTGTTCGTTGGGTTTGTGATACAGTTGTGTTATTATATACTTGCATTGAATGTTTGTCCTCATCTCGTTCTCGCTCACTGTTTCTCGTTGTCTATTTCTCTATTTCTCTTTTTATCTAAACTGAACACTATCTATCTGTTTATTTCTCTCTCTCTCTCTCTCTCTCTCTCTCTCTCTCTCTCTCTCTCTCTCTCTCTCTCTCTTTATATATATATATATATATATATATATATATATATATATATATATATTATATATATATATATATATATATATATATATATATATATATATATATATATACACGTATATCTATATCTATATCTATCTATCTAAGAGTCTATCTCTATCACTCTATTTGGGTGAGTGCTGAATGCCATTGCAGAACCTTGTGTGAACCTGTGTGTGTGTTATATACATACGACCTTGTTTATAATCTCCAAAAATTCCTCATTAATTCGTCAGCTCTCACTGAAAAACCGCCCTGAATATCGGACGAATTCCAATACAGCAACAAAAAAGAATTGAGATAGTGTTAATGTGTGCATGAGCAATCGACAGACCGGCAAGAAACGATCAATGCATCGGCAAATTCCTCAAGACACAAACTGCGCCCGGTATTTAATTCTTAGGATTAACAAACAAAGAATTAGGAGATTTAGTTCATCCGCTTGGAATGGGTCTGGTTGCAACAAAGTCTTATATCTTAGTATTTATTACCGTTATTTATTTTTTTGTTCATTCTTCTTCTCTCTCAGTGTCTATTTATAGTTATTTTTTAGCTTTGCTCGTTCGACACAGAAGCTCCAATGTATAATCTACAATTATCAGTCAATACCTCGTTATTTATTCACTCATTTTTCTTTCCCTAATATCTATGTTGCCTCCACTCCCCCCCCCCTCTTTTTATTATTAATCTCACCAGCTTTTCTAACGATATTCTTGTTCAAAATAAGCATATATCAATGCACAGAGATACTCCAATGGACTAACACATCGCAAATTTCCTTTCAAAGACATGTTGTTGCATCTTTTCCGTCCGCTTTTTCTTCCTTTCCTTCTTGCAGTCTTACTTTCTTTATTGCTTTTTGACAGTCTTGTGCGTGTCGTTTATCACCTGTGCCATTTCTCGTTCTTATCTCTGAATATACATTTCCAGCTACGCTATCAGTTCCGTCAAAGATGTGGTTGACGGTTACAGCTATCTAAATAACAGAGTTTCAATACAGCTGTTGAGATAAGATAGCTTGTACCGTGAAATGATCCCCCTCCCCCCGTCTAGGTCTTTTCTCTCTATGTCCTTTTTGTCTATCTTTCTTCTCTATTCTCTCTCTCTCTCTCTCTCTCTCTCTCTCTCTCTCTCTCTCTCTCTCTATCTATCTATCTCTCTCTATCTATCTATACTTTTTATTCCTCTTTCTCCTTCCTGTCTTCCAGTTCCCTCTTTTTCTCCCTTCCCTTCCCCCCCCCCTTCTATCCCCTTCCTCCCCCCCCCCTCTCTTCCTTAAACCACCTCTTTAAATCAAAATATTGAGCCGGATCTTTATGTGCGGGCGCGGCGCAACTACGCCCATGGGGGTGTTTCTCACGCCCTCCCCCCCCCCCCCTTTCGCCCCTGCCTTCCTCCTCTCCTCTCGTCGTCCATCCTTCCTCCTATTCTTCCTTCTTTCCCTTTTGTTCTCCATTTTCCTCTCCTCCCTTCTCTCTCTTCTTCTCCTTCCTTATTTCCCTTCTTCTTCTCTTCCTTTCTTAGCTCCCCCTTTTCCTTCTCTCTTCTTCCCGTACCTCTTCTCCCCTCTTATTCCCTCATCCTTCTTCTTCTCCCTCCCCTCCGGTATCTCCCTTTCCCCTCTTTCCTCTCCCCTCTTTCCTTTCCCCTCTTTCCTCTCCCTCCTCTTCCACGTTCGTCTTTCTTCCCCCCCCCCTCCGCCCCCTGCTCTTTGCCTCCTTACCCCCTCCCCCTCATTCCTCCATCCCCCCTCCCCCCCAGCTCACCACCCCCTCCGCCCACCCATTTCCACCCGCCAATAAAATATGACTACGAAATACATTATGAATTTGGAAATAGGAAAATAAGATACAGATCTGCCCCGAGGAATATCCAAGTATCCTCGCGGGTGATATCGAGTTTTTTTTTTTTTTTTTTTTTTTTTTTTTTGAGAATGGGAGGGTGGGATGGAGGGAAGGAGGGAAGGAGGGAAGGATGAGGGAGGGAGCAAAGGGTGGGAACGAGAGGGGGGGAGGGGGTCAAGAGTTTACTGACGGGAATGGCATGAAGTATCGACTGAAAGCGAAAAGTGCAGACCCCGGAGTTTATCCTGTCAGTGGAGTATGCTGGAACATGCCAAATAATGTATAAATATTTCATGCCCGGTTTAAGTATGCATTTACGCACAAACACATACATGTTTATACTTACAAGGTGGCGTGCATAATTCATCGAGGAGAGGAGGGAGAGAGAAAAAAAAGAAAAAGAAGAAGAAAAAAAAGGAACGAAAATGGAGTAAAAGATGAACGAAGGGGAATAGAGAGAGAAAGAGAATGAGAGAGAGAGAGAAAGAAAGAGAGGCGAAGAGAGAGAGAGAGAGAGAGAGAGAGAGAGAGAGAGAGAGAGAGAGAGAGAGAGAGAGAGAGAGAGAGAGAGAGAGAGAGAGAGATAAAGCCGGACAGACAGAAAGATAGACAGAGAAGAGGGGAGCGAGGAGAGAGAGAAAAAGAGAAAGTGAGAGACAGATCGAACACTAAACACAAACAGACAAGAAAAGAGAGTAGAAAGAAAGACAGACATAGAGATAACGAGAAAAGGGGAGAGGGGATAAAGAGAAAGCAATAAAAAAAACACTTACCGTAAAGGAAAGGTTAAGGGACTAGGCAATAGCTCTCATAGATATGATAACTAGATGCGAGGCCCTTGGTGAGTGGGAGGGAGCGCACTCAGATGAATGGCTGATGACATTACAAAATCGTCTTTAATTACATATCATATATATGTATGTAAACTGCCACACACATGCATGTATACATATATATAGGTTCTTGTTACAGAATATCTGTCTGTCTCTCTCTAGCTCTCTCTCTCTCTCTCTCTCTCTCTCTCTCTCTCTCTCTCTCTCTCTCTCTCTCTCTCTCTCTCTCCTCTCTCTCTCTCTCTCTCTCTCTTCTCCCTCTCTCTCTCTCTCTCCCTCTCTCTCCTCTCTCTCTCTCCTCTCTCACTCTCTCTCTCTCTCCTCTCCTCTTCTCTCTCTCTTTCTTTTCTCTCTCTCTCTCTTCTCTCTTTCTCTTCTTTTCTCTCTCTTTCTTTCTTCTTTCTCTCCCTCTATTTTCTTCTTTCTCCCTTTATTACTCTTCTCTTCCAAATTTCTCCCAAATTCCTTCTGGCTTTCAAATATCGAATTCTTTCTTTGTTTTTATCTCTCTTCTCTTTTACATTCTTCTTTCCTTGCCTTTTTCTTTTTTCTTTCTTTTTCATCTTCCCAACGGATTGTTTGTAAAGGCACCTATTACTCGCAATATTTCATACTATTCCTTCATTGTTCATATTTTTCTTTTCCTTTCTGGTTCGAGGTAGAATGCAAAATACATTCCTCTATCTTCCCTCTTTCATCTGTTAACTGTCCCTTCCCGTTCTTCGATCACCCCTCGGTTCTCTCCCCCTCCCCTTCATCTGTTTCGCTCTTTTCCTTCCTTTCCTCATTTTGTCGTCTCTCATTTTTTCTGTTCTCTTCGTTCTCTTTCTTTCTGCTTATATTCCCTTTTCTTTTCCATTTTCTCCCCCTCCTTTCCCTCCTTCTTCCTTCATTTTTTTCTCATTCTCCAATCCTCTTTCATCTTCCCTTTCTATTTTCTCTCTTCCTTTCCTATTCCTTTCCATCTTTTCGACTCCATTTCCCTCCCCCTTTCCACTCCGGTGATTATTGCCTCCCCTCCTCTACTATCTCATTTTTTTTTTCTTCTTTCCCTTTCCCTCTCCTCTCTTCACTCCCCTCCCCTCCCCCTCCCACTTCCATCCCATTCCCCTCCTTCCCCAGCCCCTCTCATCTCCCCTCTCGACTCCCCCCCCTCCCCCCTCCCCTACTTGAGATACTCGGACTCAGGTAGGGACACTCACGTAGAAGGTCGCCCAAATGCCATTCATTACCGAGGCTGAAGGAATAAATAGATTCGGGCTTTGGATGGCGGTGGACTAGGGATGGATATGCGCTGCTTGGGGCCATCGCTCCTTCCCTCTCCTCGCGCCCGGCTCCCCTTGCACCCGCTTTTTTCCTTCGCTTCCCTCCTTCCTTCTTGCTTTTCATTTATATATATATATATTAATATATATATATATATATATATATATATATATATATATATATATATATATATTATATATATATTATGTGTGTGTGTGTGTGTGTGTGTGTGTGTGTGTGTGTGTGTGTGTGTGTGTGTGTGTGTGTGTGTGTATGTGTGTGTGTGTGTGTGTGTGTGTACATATATATATATATATATATATATATATATATATATATATTATATATATATATATATATTTATATATATACATATTAATACAAACACTCACCCCCCCCCCCACACACACCATACCACACACACCCACACACACACACACACACACACACACACACACACCACACACACACACAATATATATATATATATATATATATATATATATATATATATATATATATATATATATATATATATATATATATATGTGTGTGTGTGTGTGTGTGTGTGTGTGTGTGTGTGTGTGTGTGTGGTCTGTATATATATGTATATATATATATATATATATATATATATATATATATATATATATATATATATATATATATATATATATATATATATATGTATGTATGTATGTATGTATGTATCTATGTATGTTTATGTATATATATAATTTTCCTAATACATATATGTGTGTATATGTGTGTGTATGTATGTATATATATATATATATATATATATATATATTATATATATATATATATATATATTTATATATATATGTATGTATGTATGTATGTATGTATGTATGTTTATGTATATATATAAGTTTTCCTAATATACATATATGTGTATATATTATATATATATTCTTCTTCTTCAACGGTATAGGCTTATGTTTGAGCGGCCGTGGTCACAGCATGATACTTAATTGTAGTTTTCATGTTGTGATGCTCTTGGAGTGAGTACGTGGTAGGGTCCCCAGTTCCTTTCCACGGAGAGTGCCGGTGGTACCTTTTAGGTAATCATTCTCTCTATTTATCTAGGCTTGGGACCAGCACTTGACTTGGGCTGGCTTGGCCACCCAGTGGCTAGGTAGGCAATCAAGGTGTAGTTCCTTGCCCAAGGAAACAACGCGGCGGTCGGTGACTCGAACCCTCGAACTCAGATTGCCGTCGTGCCAGTCTTGAGTCCGACGCTCTAACCATTCGGCCACCGCAGCCCTATATATACATATATATATATATATATATATATTATATATTTATATATATATATATATATACATATATTGATACGTAGATGATTATAGAAGTGAAGGGCACAGAAGATGTATAATAACATTCAGTAGGAAAAGAATAAATAGAGGAGAAAGTGGAAAGTTACGAAGGAAGAACGTAGATGCAAGAGGAACAGGAAGTGGGAAAGGGAAGAAGAAAAAAAAACAGAAGAAAAGAGGCAACACCGGACGAAGGAGAAACGAAAAGAAAGAACACAAAGAGAAGTAGGAGACCCAGTTGAAGGAGGAAGGAGCAGCAGGTGAATAAGGAAGGAAGAAAAAGAGGAGCGGGAAGCAGCACGGGTGAAGAAGGGGGAAGGAGGAACAGGAGGAAGCACGGGCGAAGAAGGAAGAAGTAGAAGGCACAAAGGAGAAGAGGGAGAAAGCAGGAGCAGGAGGCGTCAGCAGGCGAAGGAGGAAGGAGGAACAGGAGGCATCAGCAGAAGCAGGCGAAGAAGGAGGAAGGAGGAGCAGGAGGCATCAGCAGAAGCGGGCGAAGAAGGAGGAAGGAGGAGGAGGCATCAGCGGGCGAAGAAGGAGGAAGGAGGAGTAGGAGGCATAAGCAGAAGCAGGCGAAGAAGGAGGAAGGAGGAGCAGGAGGCATCAGCGGGCGAAGAAGGAGGAAGGAGGAGGAGGAGGCAGAAGCGGGCGAAGAAGGAGGAAGGAGCAGGAGGCAGAAGCGGGCGCAGGAGGAGCAGCCAGGCGGCGCGGAGGCCGAGGTTCACGCCCCGTCAGTCGCTCCCTGGACCGTGGCGGGGATGGCGGGTCCAGCTCGCTCAGCCAGAGATCAAAGCCCTCCTGCTGATGCTCCTAATTATGCTCCTTCCAAGCTCCGGAGCCCCCCCCCCCTCATCCGGGAGACTTTATGGTCTTTGGTGAGCGATTCGAGTCATAGAGCGAGACTGCTTGTTGCGTAAAGGGCGCGCGTGGAATGTGGAGGAGTTCGGGGAATTTCACTTTTTCTTCTTTCCTTTTTTGGGACCCTTTCTCTCTGTCGTATCCCCCCCCCCTCTCTCTCTCTTTCTCTCTCTCTCTCTCCTCACTCTCTCTCTCTCTCTCTCTCTTTCTTCCCCTCTCTCTCTCCTCTCTCTCTCTCTCTCATCTCTCTCTCTCCTCTCCCCTCCTCTCTCTCTCTCTCTCCTCTCTCTCTCTCTCTCTCTCTCTCTCCCC
>NC_051428.1:13973577-13976077 GCF_015228065.2 Penaeus monodon | reverse complement strand
TCACTGGCGGTCTGCTGCCGGCGGTGGTGAGGAGGGGGAGGAGGACGAGGGGAGAGGGAGGGGAAATAGAAAGTGGAGAATGGAGGAGGAGGGAGAAAGTGGAGGAGCAGGAGGAGGAGGAGGAGGAGGGCGATGGAAGGTGAAACAGAGAGAAGGATGAGGGAGGAGAGACAAAGAGAAAGAAGGATTGAAGAGGAGGAAAAGGAAGGGAAAGAGGGGAGAGGAACGGGTAGGTAAAAAAAGAGGAAGAGAAAGAAGAAAGTGGGAAAGGTGATGGGTGTGGATGAATAAATGGAGAGAGAACTGAAGGGGGGTGGAGGGAAGTGAAATAGAAAGACATGGAAGAAAGAAAAAAACAAGAAGGATGGATGGGGAAATAGCAAGAGGATGATGGGGGAGGAGAGAGACAGAGAAAGAAGAGATTGGGAATGGAAGAGAACGTGGAAGAGCGGGATGGGAGGGAGGAAGGAAGAGGAAGAGGAGCATACGGATAAGGAGCGAAAGAGGAACAGGAACACCGGGGAGGAGATATGGAGACGGAAGAAGGGAGAGAGAAAAAAGATGAGAGGAGGAAAAAGAGGTAGAGAGAGAATAATTGAGGAAAGAGATAAAAGAGAGAATGGTTGGTGAAGAGAGTGAAAAGAGGAGATAGAAGAGGAAGAAATCGAAAATGAGTGGAGTGAAGAAGAGAAAAGTGCGAGGAAGGTGATGTGATGAGAAAAGGGAGAGAGAGGACAGGGAAAGAGAAATATAATGGAAATATAGAGTCGGATAAAACTGCGAGAGACCATCAAGACGAAATGAAAGAGAGGAAGTAGGAGAGAACAAGGACAATATAACGAAAAAGGAAGGACAAAAGTTTCCAGTCGCAGGTTCCATGAGCTATAGTAACGATGACATGCAAGGAACATGAATCACGTGTTGCTGATATCGCCATAACGGAATGTAAGCAATTGTTTTGAAACTAATCTCTTTTTGTCAATCATTGCGTTATCTTTACGATGCCTTGTAGCAAAGCATCATGTAGTCTGGAATGGAAAAGGGGCAGTGTGTCTTCGTCTTGCCCCCTGCCCACCCTTCTCCCCCTCTGCAAGCTTTTAATTAAAGTTCTGTCGCCATTTGGCAGTTTTATTCTCTTTGATGACTTCGACTTCGCGTGGCCTGTGAGCTCTATACAAAACTAAACGCCACATGCAGGGCGAAAAGGAAGGACTATTTTCTGGATCATCCACCTGTAGTTTTTAGTCTTAAAACTTTTTTTTATACTACATTCTGATAAGGTTTCAGTCTTGCTAATGAAACTGATAGAATCAGTTGACGACTTTTTCCGCAATCTGTTGACTCGGATCTTATCGGGTCGACGGATATACTCCCCTTGTTCCAAATATCTGTGACATATTCTCTCCAATTACATGTATTCGGTTCGGATGCGACACAGCCCAGCCTCAAAAGCGTAAGCTATCTGATGTCAAAGTCCCTCTCCCGTAACAGCGTCACACCCCACTTAGCAGTGACATATCCCATCTGAATGTAATATATGCCATCGACTTGTGGCATACGCGCGTGTTAGAGGTCGGCTAACAACACTCACTGAACTATTTCATGACCTGTTTCGATGCGACTCACCTGTCAGTTCGAACTAATGCAGACAAAAGGTTGTGATCTCTTTGAAAGTGGGAGAGATCTGTCAAAGTCAGAGGCTGGCATTTGCTGTGAGGACGCAGTGATTAGCATGGTATATCGGGGAAAGTTGGCAGCTCTGTAATCGAGAACGTTACATAATACATGAGACTTACAATATATGAAAAACTAACAATGATTATGCACATAATATTCCGAAAAATAAAAATAGTACAAGTCTTTAAAGAAAAGTTTGGTGTTAATAAAAGTAACAGTAGATATGCAGAAATAATTACTTCTGAAACAAGTAAACTAGCAAGTAAAGTCCGTGCCCTCTGCAACGAATCATTGGCAACCCAATCCGTAGATAAAGCAGGGTCCTATGTAAGAGAGACCCGAGGCAACAGACCCTGAGGGAACACCAGCGAAGTGGCCCATGCTGATAAAGACACATTTGTTGGACAGACCTGTGATAGACCAACTCCCTCCCCCTCTCTCTCTCTTTACTGCCACCCCCCTTTACCCCCGCCCGCGTCACCCAAGCCCTCAGCTCTCCCTCCCCCTTTACGCCTCCCTCAGCTAGTTCCCCTCCGTCGCCCCCTCTCCCAGCTACTCCGACTCCTTCCCCCCTCCACCAGCTTGCCTCCTCCATCACCCCCGCCCCAGCAACTCCCTCCATCGCCGCTGACTGGCCAAGGGGGAAATGGACTCGCTTGTGCTGATTCCTGTCTCGCTGATGACTATGAGGGACCGCGTGTGATCGCAAGTGAGAGAGAGAGAGAGAGAGAGAGAGAGAGAGAGAGAGAGAGAGAGAGAGAGAGAGTGAGTGTGTGGGTGTGTGAGTAACAGACAGAAAGAAAGAGAGAGAGAGAGAGAGAGT
>NC_051428.1:13966077-13968577 GCF_015228065.2 Penaeus monodon | reverse complement strand
AAATGCTTGCAGGAGTGAGAGGGAATCAAAGGAATGGAGAGATGGGACAAAGGTGATAAATCTGGGAGGAAGAAGAGGGAGGAGGGTCGATGTTGTGAAACAGGAAGAGCCAGATGCCGTCTACACAGAATCAGGGCATAAAGAATTTTGATGATTTTACGGAAAGAAGAAAGATGGGAATATAGTGAAGGATGAATAACAACACATAGAGAGATAAAGAAGGGACGGGGAATAACAAGAAAAAAAGATGGAATAAAGTTTTCAATAAAGGATATCGACATTAAACGAGAAAGAGAGGATAACGTGTATCAAAGGAAACCGATGGAATATAAGAAGAAAAAGAACAGGCCACAACGAGAAGGGGAAAAACAGGGAAATGTAGTGACTCCCTCCCCCCTCCCCCCCAAAAAAAAACGGAGGGGTAAAATATCATAGGGAGACAAGTTGTTGCGTAATGCGAGATGATAGAGCACAAGGAAACGTATCCTCCACTTTTTCTTCTTTTCCTTCTTTATTCACCCCCTCTACCTCATGCTTATCCTCATTGTCATTATCACTGTTATTATCTTTATTGTTATCATTAACCCTATTATCATTATCATTTGTTATTATAATGATCAAACTATCATTACCGTCATTGTTTCTGTTGTTATAATAATTTCTATTATTATCATAATTGTTACTGTTGTCATAATATCCATGATTATGAAATTATTATTATTATTTTACGATGATGAAAATGATAATGGTATTATCTATTATTATTATTATTATTATTATTATTATTATTATTATTATTATTTAATTATTATTATTAAATTTTTATTATTTAAATTTTTTATTTCATTATTGTTTTTATTATTATTATTAAATTATTATTTTATGTTATTATTATTATTATTATTATTTTTTTATATTATTTTAATTATCATTACTATTCTTATTGTTATTTCTATATTATTATTGTTAGTGTTGATGTTTTGGAATGGTAATAACAATGATAATAATTGAAATATTGTTATAAGTTTTAAAAAATCAATAAAATTTAATATAATAATACTAACCCTTATCATATTTTAATGCTATTATTATTATTATCATTGTTGTTGTTGTTCTTGCTGTTGTTTTTATTATTATTATTTTTTTTTTTTTTATTATTTATCTTTTATTATTATTTTATTATTATTATTATTGTTCTTCTTATTATTATCATTATTATGAATATTATTATTATCACCATCATCATCAATATTATTATTTTATTAATATTATCATTGTTATTAGTATTAGTATTATTATTATCCTTATGATTACTATTAATGTCATTTATTATTAATACCACTGTTGTTGTTATTTTTGCTGTTGTTACTTTTGTTATTGTTTTTATGTATTATTTATCTTCCTCCTTCTCCTCTTCCTCCTTCTACTCCTTTTCCTCCTCCTTCTTCTTTTCCTCCTCCGTCTCCTCCTCCTCTTCCTCCAGCTACTCCTCTTCCTCCTCCTCATCTTCCTCCTCCTCCTCTTCCTTCTCCTACTCCTCTTCCTTCTCCTTCTTTTCCTCCTCCGTCTCCTCCTCCTTATCGCCGTCTTCCTCCTCCTCCTCTTCCTCCTCCTACTCCTCTTCCTCCTCCTACTCCTCTTCCTCCTCCTTCTTCTTTTCCTCCTCCTCCTTATCGCCGTCCTCCTTCCTGTTCATCTACCTCAGTTCCCACTGAATAGGGTCGCCGGTGAGGATTATTCCAATTCCCACTCGAAATCCCTCGTGATTTATCAACTAAGTTTCTTTATGGCAAGGGGAAGAGAGAGAGATAGAGAGATAGCTAGATAGATAGATAGATAGATAGAGAGAGAGGGAGAGAGAAAGAGAGAGATAGAGAGATATAGAGACAGACAGACATACAGACAGACAGACAGACAGAAAGACAGACAGACAGACAGTCAGACAGACAGACAAACAGACAGACAGATAGGCAGACAGAGACAGGGAGACAGACGGTTAGAGACGGACGGGCAGACAGACAGACAGACAGACAGATAGATAGGCAGACAGAGACAGGGAGACAGACGGTTAGAGACGGACGGGCAGACAGACAGACAGACAGATAGGCAGACAGAGACAGGGAGACAGACTGTTAGAGACAGACGGGCAGACAGACAGACAGACAGATAGGCAGACAGAGACAGGGAGACAGACGGTTAGAGACGGACGGGCAGACAGACAGACAGACAGACAGACAGATAGGCAGACAGAGACAGGGAGACAGACGGTTAGAGACGGACGGGCAGACAGACAGCCGAGGCGACAGCGCGGGGCGAGCGAGCCCCGAGAAAAACACTCCCTCACGGACAACGACGAGAAGGATGAAGCGAACCCCGTTTAGTTGGTTATTGTCCGCGCACGTTGTTCCCCGCTACTTCATCACATGGCCGAACAATGCCATTATTGTGTGCATTACTCACTAATGATCTTTTATAATGATACCTGGAGAGCCTAATTTTC
>NC_051428.1:13954024-13965977 GCF_015228065.2 Penaeus monodon | reverse complement strand
GTTTTTTTTTTTTTGGTCGGGGGAAAATAAAAAGAATGCCCTTAAAACGTTTTATCTCTGATGCAAGACAATCACATCTCTGGGATGATGAGAGGGGAGAATGGGTCATCTATTATCTCCCGTGATGTATAGGATGGCACGAAGAGGGGTGGAGGGAGAGGGAGCGAGAGAGGACGGAGGGAGGGGAAAGGGGAGAGGGAGCGAGAGAGGGCGGAGGGAGGGGAAAGGGGAGAGGGAGCGGAAGGAGGGGTAGACGGACGGCGCACACACACACGCGCCACAATTCCTGCAGGCAATGCAAAGTCACGTTCCAGAGCCGACCTGCGCCCCGTCCTAATCGACCAACAGGGACCTAGTTTGCGCGCCGACGAGTAACTCTGATTTTGCGGCCGCGTCGGAGATCGAGAGGCCCTGACTTGAACTCCCGCAAGAGGGTCGAGGCGGCGGAGGAAGGCGCCGGAGAGGCTCGGGGCTTTAAGACGTTCGGGCGGCAGCTAGGTGTGACGGAGAGCGGCGTGCGGGTCGGAGGCAATTATTAGCTAAGAGAGATCGTGACGATGGCAGAGCTTGTGCTAATGGGTTTCCCCGCAGAAGGGGGGGCGTCGTGGGCGTTACGAGGGAGAGTCCCGGATGTGATTAAATGGCTCAGAATGGGTCTGGCTCCTGAGCGGAGGGATATTGATACTAGTCTTCATAAAGGATTGCTATTATTTCCTCCTGTCGTTTTATATATATATATATTATAAAATATATATATATAATTTATTATAATAATATATATATATTATATATATATATATATTATGTGTGTGTGTGTGTGTGTTTTTGTTTTGTGTGTGGTTGTGTGTGTGTACATCATTTATAATGGAAAAGCAATTATTCTCATTATAATGAAGAAAAAAACAAGGGTTTTTGAAAATTAGGGGTTAAAAACCTTCCGCCAATGGCGGGTTTTTAAACCGTTTGGGCCCCCAACGCCACTTTTTCCCCCCTCCCCCCTTCCTTCTGGCCCCCCCCCGTTGACTTCACCCCCCCCCTCCCAATCTTATTGCCCCCCCCCCCCCCCCTTCCCATTATACCAATTTTTGCATTTTTGCTGTTATGAAAAAAATTTTTTTTTTACCTGCACCGCCCCCCCCCCCGCTCTGTCCTATAGTCCCCTCATCCTCCCCCCCCCTTGCCTTTCCCCTCTTGCCCTCTCGTACACTTCCCTATCACCTCTGCCGCTTCCCCTCCTACTCTTCCCTTTCATTTCTCCTACTCTCCCCTTTACCTCTCCTCCTTCCCCCTCCCTCTCACCCCCTTTATACTCCTGCCCCTCCCCCGTCCTATTCTCCCTTTGCCCCCCCCCCCCCTTACACTTACCTATCACCCCCCCCCCCCGACCCCCCCCCCCCCCCAAACCTGCCTTAGAAAGGGGTGTCGCGGTTGGTTTTTACAAACGACGCGGTTCAGGGGGACGAGGGAGAAGATGGAGATGATGAATATTAACGAGGTGAGTAAGTAGGTGAGTAAGTAATTGTCGAGTAATCCCCTCCTCTACCTTCCTATGTAAGAAATAAGTGTGTATCTAATGAGTGTCTGTAGTGTTAGGCTGTGTAGACTAATCCTCGTGAGTGTATGTGTGTTAAGTAGCCCCGGGTTCATGTAAATTTAAAAGCTGTGTTAAAAAAAAATTCCACTTTGTGCTGAGGGGGTTTCTTATAAGTAGAAAGTCCAAAACTTGAGTCTGAGGCACAGGATATGCCCAAAATGGGGTAAAAAAAAAAGCAATAACTGGGGGGAAAGGAGCATAAGTTTCTCGGCGAATAAAACGGGCGAGAGAGGAGTGAGGGCGAGTGGCAGGCGAGTCTTCAGGTTGTCCAGACCAGAACCTCGAGGAAGACGAAATGGACGAAGCCGAGGAGGACAAAACAAGTTTCTCTGTAGCCTTACCTCTCTGTCTGTCTGTCTCTGTTTCTGTTTCTGTCTCTCTCTCTCTCTCTCTCTCTCCTCCTCTTCTCTCTCTCTCTCTCTCTCTCTTCCCTCTCTCCTCTTCTCCTCTTTTCTCTCTCTCTTTTCTTCTCTTTCTCTTTCTCTTTCTCTCTCTTCTTCCTTCTCTCTCTCTTTCCTTTCTCCCTTTTCCCTTTTTTTTTTTTTTTTTTTTTTTTTTTTTTTTTTTTTTTCTTTTATCCCCCCCCCCCCCCCCCCCCCCCCCCCCCCTCTCTCTCCTCTCCTCTCTCTCTCGCTCTCTCCCCTCTCTCTCTCTCTCTCTCTTTCTCTCCTCTCCCCTTCTCTCCTCCTCTTTCTCTCTCTCTCTTCTCTTCCTCTCTCCTCTCTCTCTCTCCTCTTTTTCCTCTCTCTTTCTTCTCTCTCTTTCCTCCTCTCTTTCCTCTTTTCTCTTTCTCTCTCTCTCTCTTTCTTCTTCTTTTTGCTTTTCTCCCTCTCTCTCTTTCTCTCTCTCTGTCTCGCCTTCCCCCTCACCCCTCCCCCCCTCCCTCCCCCCATCCCTCCCCTAGCCCCCCTTTTCATTCCTTTCCCCCCCCCTCCCCCACCCCCCCTCCCCCTCCCCCTGAAAGCAATGCCCATCCCCCCTCCCCCCCCGCCTTCATCCGGCCGTCTTGCCCCGCCCTCCTTCGGCTCAGAGCACCGTATTTCACAGCCTCTGACGCCTGGACCAGACCCGTTAATATATACCATACAGCTTTTTCATCATTAGTATGTCATTTTTCAGTCGCGCTCATGTCTCGTTTCCCGACTGACGCAAAAATATGTTCCAATCCTGATGAAAAAGGTTTTGCACATAACCGACCATATACACAACACGCACAATAAAATCTGACAAAAGCTGAACTCACTGTGCAAACACTCCGCTATTATTGGATGGAAACAACTGTATGTACTAACGGTCATATTTCTTTTATCAGAATGTTGATATTCTGCGGCAAACGACAGTTCCTTTCTCTTTTTTTCATCCATTTGTTTACCTAGAAGTGGATCATGAATTGCCAATGTCACCGCGAACAAATAAGAGAGTATACGGGTGCCATGTGCAACACCTGTAAAGAACAAGTTTCGTCTTTTAAGCTAAATAAGGATAGGTGAGGCCTAAAATTTCTGCCCCAATCTGTTTTTATGATATTTTGGCTACTGCTATTAATATCAACTACTATTATTGTCACTGAATTATAACCACTTCGGTGCCTTTGAACTATTTTTACACGGCTTTCTTGCTTGCTGCAATGGGAAAAAATACAGAAATACGTAAACAGATAAAAGTGCGTGCGCTGTTAGATCAAAATCACTCAGAGTTGACGGCGCGGACCATCGTCTGTGACAGGCGAGAGAAATTTATGTAACACAAGCTATTTTTTCGGGATTGTGACTGTTACATAATTCCTGCATTGTCCGATTATGCGATGTGTGCATTGTGCTATAATTCTCATAACCTTTATAATTTTATTCAGCTTTTTGTTCGTGAGTCTGGACTGTCTGGGAACATGTTTATTTTTGTTTTTTGTTTGTTTGTTACTTGTACATGAGAGAGTATACAAGAAACTAGTGGCTTCATTAGTCGTCAATTCTAAATTCTATACTTTCTATACAGCTATACACAATTCAATCTTCTGTATATCATTCTATAGTCGAAGTATACTGCCTACTATTGTGAGACAAAAAAAAAAATCCCATTAACAATTTTCAACGTTTTTTCCGCCTACATGTGTCCTTTCCGTGTTTACTCTCACCCTCACACACCCGAACAAAGCATCACTCAAACCCTCACAACTTGTACCCACAAATCTACATCTTGTACACGACCCCTATCCCCCGTGTACTGTTCAACGCGCTCGTGTACGAACCTCATCCATATAGGTTATTTGTCATACGTTCTTCGCTTTTGTATGTCCTGAGAAAAGAAAAAATACATGCTACGTATAGTGCATAAGAGTGTACTTCAAGAATACAAAATGGCGCGGCCTGTTTTGAAGCGGTGCCTTCATTAATTAATTCTGGATTGCCTCTCTCATACTGTAGAGGCTGCAAATGAAATAAATACAGCAATGTTTATTTCTTTAATACCTTTGCTAGGATGACTTTGAAATACATGTCCCACACCTTTTACACACGTTTTCCATTTCTTTTTTACGTGTGGAGATGGAGGCTGAGATGATGTACGGCCTCCGGGTCTCGAGGAAGAAAGAAGCCACACGGGCGGCGGCTGCGAGGGGTGCGCCCGCGGTGGCTGCGAGGGGTGCGCCCGCGGCGGAGGCGAGGCGGCGGCTTTGTCTCCCGCCCATGCTCGTGTGTGTGCGTGGGGGGGGGGGTCACGGGGCAGTCCTGTGACCCTGTCCCCACACCCTTCTCTCTCTTTATCTGTGTCTGTCTGTCTGTACGTTTGCCTCTCTCTCTCTCTCTCTCTCTCTCTCTCTCTCTCTCTCTCTCTCTCTCTCTCTATTCTCTCTCTATCTCTCTCTCTCTCTCTCTCTTTTATATATATATATTATCTAGTTTATATATATATATATATATATATATATATATATATATATATATATATATCTGTCTATCTATCTATCTATCTCTATCTATGCCTGTCATCCTCCCTCCCTCCCTCTCTCTCCTACTTCCGCATCTATTTCTCTCATCTGCTTGCTGTTATCCCTTCTCTATATGTCTCCCGCTATCTTATCTTTTACCTCTCTCATCTTATCTTTTTCTCTTTCTTAGTTTGTCTCTCCTCCTAATTTCAAACTTAAAGAATTAGCACCGACATTGGTGGAGTTGGGAAGTTCAGCCTTGTTCAGATGATGTGAAGAAAAGCGTAGCAGTGTTCGCGCGAGGAGGAGGATAATGATGGAACGTTATTGTGGTTCCAGTTTTCCTTTTGGTTCTCGTTTCCTCTTACCTTTCTTGTGCCTTCCCTCCTCCCTCTCTTCCCTCTTTCCCTCCCTCCCTCCTTGCCACGCTACCTCCCCCCTCCCTCTTTCCCTCCCCCCACCCTCCTCCCCACCTTCCCTTCCGCCCCCCCTCCCTCCTCTTCCACACCCATCCTCATGGCAAAGCAACCTGATCACCATCGATAAATGTTCCGTAAGTACCACTGATTGATACCTTGATTGGAGCTTCCTGCCCCCCCCCCCAACCCCCTCCCCCGAGCGCCACCCTCTCAGAGGTCAAAGTGCAAATTCTCGCATCATGAGTTGGCGGAGGAAGGGCGGCGAGAGAAGGAAAGAGAACGAAAGGAAGAGAGAAAAATGAGGTGGAAAGGGAATTCATGCGCAAGGATGCATGAGAGAAGCAGTGAATTAATCAATAAGTTAATTGATAGACAGATAGACTGCTAAATAACTCAAGGAATGAAAAGGCAAAAGGTTAAATGAATAAATGGAATATATCATTTGATTAATGAATGATTAAGTAAACAAATAACTAAATATGTATGAATAAATAAATAAATAAAAGAAGAGATGAACGTATCGAAAATGTGAATAAGTAAAAATATAGATCAACATAAATATATATTTTACCATTTGTTTTGTATGTTAGGGAAGGGGGAGGGGGTAGAAGGGGGAGGTGGAGGGGTGAGGGGAAGGGAGGGGCAGGAAGGGGGTGATGCACTAACACCGTCAACTACGGGATAATTTAGAAAATGGATGTTTTAACTACGCCGTTCGTTACATCGTTACCATTGTCATTATTGCGTCATCAATATTGGTGTTATTATCATTTCAAACATTTATGATAATCGTAACTATCAATTAACAGCATTCTTTATGACGAGTGACTGCTGTTGCAGGAGGCTGTTGTTTTGCTCTTGTTTTCCATGTGTATGTGTGTGTGTGTGGTGTGTGGTTTCGTGTTTGTGTGCTGTGTGGTTGTGTGTGTGTGTGTGTGTGTGTGTGTTGGTGTGTGCGAGTGTTGTGTGTTTGTCCTTATGAAAGAGAAAAGCCCATATATAACACACACATATATATATATATATATATATAATATATATATAATAATATATATATATAGATATATATATATATATATATTTTTTATGTATATATAAATATATATATATAAGATATAGATATAGATATATATTAGATATATATAAAGTGGAGAAGAGCATAGAAGATAGATAGATCGAAGATAGAGAAGATAGATAGCTGGATAGATAGATAGACAGATAGATAGATAGATAGATAGATCGAGAGAGAGAGAGAGAGAGAGAGAGAGAGAGAGAAAGAGAGAGGGAAGACAGAAAGAGATAGAGAGAGAAACAGACAAACAGATAGACAGATACACATACACATACACACAGGCAGATAGACAGACGAACAAACAAACATATAGACAGACAGACAGACAAAGACAGCGTGACAGAAACACATCGACACAACAGACAAACAGGAAATACAAGGAAGCCCGAAAGGGAATAAGAAAAAGAAAAGGTTGGTTTTTTTTTTAAAAATTTTTTAAAACAAAAAAAGGCCCAAAAAACATTTTAGACGAACCCAAAACCCTTTTTGGGGCCCTCGAAAAGGGGGGTTTTGGGCAAGGGTGGGGGGTTTTGGGGTTTTTGGGGTTGTTTTGTTTTTTGGGTTGGTTTTTGGTGGAGGGGGGGCCCATGAAAGAAAAAAGAAAAAAAAAATAAAAAAATAATATAAAATTATAAATAAAAATTTTAATAAAAAAAAAAAAAATATTTATTAAAAATTTTAAAAAAAAAAAAAAAAATGTAAAATTTAATAAAAAAAAATAAAAAAGGGGGGGATAGTAAAAAAAAAAAAAAAAAAAACGGAAGAGAAGACGAAAGGGTAAATGATGAAAAAAAAAACGGGGAAAGGGAAAGAAAGAGGGGGGGGAAAAAGAAAGAGAAAGAAAAAAAAGGGAAACGAAGAAATACATACACAACAACCAGATAGAAGAAAAAACAAAAAAAAATATAAAAAAAAAAAAGACAGGGCAAAAAAAAAGACACAAAAAAAAAAGAATAAAGAAAAAAATAGAGGAAGGACAAAAGGCTTCAGAAAAAAAAGAAAAAAAAAAAAAAAAAAAAAAAAAAAAAAAAAAAAACAAAAAAAATAAAAAAAAAAAAAAAAAAAAAAAAAAAAAAAAGGAAAGGGGATGGGAATTAAGAAATAAAGAAATAAAGAAAATAAGAAAGATAAGAAAGGAAATAAGAAAGAAAATAAGAAAGAGAAGAAAGAGAAGAAAGAAAAAGAAGACCAAGACCCTAAGCACCAGAGAACGCAGCACCCGGAGTGCCACAGTGCCACAGTGCCTCCAGAGGCATGACGCACCGGGTTTCGCAGCGAGAAGGCAGCCCCGGCGGGTGCGCCATCACGCCAACGAGTCCCGCACCTGCTGCTGCCTGATCACCGCTAATGCGCCGGGTATTTCATCGTTACCTGGAAGGAGAAACGGTGTCGAATTACGAGAGGTGGTCGTGCTTACAAGAAAGCTTTTGTTTCGTTTTTTTTACTGTTATCATTATCATCATTGCTTTTGTCATAGATATCGTTATCATTATTATTATCATCATTATTATGTTACCTGGAAGGAAAAACGGTATCTAATTAGAAGGGTTGTAATGATAATAATATGAGCCAAAGCTATTATTATTATTATTAATATTATTATTATTATCATTTTATTTTATCTTTATTATTTTTTATTATTATTATTATTATACTTTTATCATTATCATCATTGTTATTGTTATCATTATCAGTATCGTTATCATTTGATGATAATGATGATTATTGTTATTATTATTGTTGCTGTTATCATTCCCATTTTTGTTATTCTTTTATTTTCTTATTTTATTTTATTATTATTTTCTTTTTTTTTTTACTACAATACTACTACTATATTATTTTATATTTTACTTTTTATTATTTTTGTTGCTGTTTTTATCATATATTTATTATTTTATTATTTTTTCATTTTTTATAATAATCATTATCATTATTATTATCATTATCATTATTATCTTTGCTGTTGTTGTTGGGGGTTACTATTTTTTATTAGATTTAATGATAAATAATAATAAAATAATAATGTAAAAAATATATAAAAATAATAATAATAATAAAAATAATAAAAATAAATAATAATAATAAAAAATAATAATAATAATAAAATAGAAATTTATTTATTTTTACCATTATTTTTAATTATTATTATTATTTTTATTTTATTATCATTTTTATTATTATTATTATTTTTTATTGCTTTTGTTGTTATTTTATTATTTCATCATCAATCATCTCATAATTTTATATCTTACGCACTCACCTACGTCTGTAAATGTGATTTGTGTATTTGTGTCTGGATTTGTGTGCGTTGGTCTGCGAGTGTCTCTGTATTTGTGTTCGTATATACCCGTGTGGGTGTGTATATGCTCGTTTTTTGTGTGCGCGTCTGTGTGTATATGTGTGTGTGTTAATAACCTTAATAGATGCTGAGGATAAACAGCAGCTCTCGAGAAAATACGGGGAGAGGTCCATGCGTCTCTGTTATTGCCAAGAAGTTTTTAAGTTTGCAACAATTGAACTCGATTTTCCCGGGGGTTTTTCCGGAAGGGGGTAAATTTGGGGGAGGCGGGGGGGGGGGGGGGCAGGGGGGGGGGGAAGAGGGGGGGTGGGGGGGAGGAACGGGGGGGAAAAGGGGGGGTGGGGGGGAGGGGAGGTGGGGGGGGTTTGGCTAAAGGGGAGAGGGGAAAGAGGAAATTGGGAGGGGGGGGGATATAGAGGAGATTAAGGGGAGCAGGAGAGAAAGGGGGGAAGGGAAGAGGTGGGTTGATGGGAAGGTAATAATGGTGTTTGTTGTGCCGTCCAAAGGGGAGGGGTTTGGAAAAGGTGGTTTTTTTTCCTTTGCCGTTTTTTTTTCCCCTTCCATCCTTCTTTTTCCCTTTCATCCCTCTTCTTTCTTTCCTTTTTTTTTTTTTCTTTTTCTCCCCCCCCCCCCCCCCCCCCCCCCCTCCCCCCCCCCCCCCCCCCCCCCCCCCCCCCCCCCCCCCCCCCCCCCCCCCACCCCCCCCCCCCCCCCCCCCTCCCCCACCCTTTTCCCCCTTTTCCCCCTCCCTTTCCCCCCTTTTTCCCCCCCCTCCCCTTTTCCCTTCTTCCCCCCCTCCCCTTTTTCCCCCCTTTCCCCCCCTTTTCCCCCCACCCCCCCTCCCCCACCCAATTTTTAATTAACCTCTCAGTTCCCCGTTCCCCCTTAAAAAAAAAAAGGGAAACTCTTTCAAAAAATTTTTAAACCCTTTCCCCTTTTTTTCCACAAATAGGGTGGATTATTGTTTAGTTAAAAAGGGAAAAAAAAGGGGGGAGGGGGGGGAGGGGGGAAAAAGGGGGGGAAAAGAAGGGAGGAGGAAAAAGGGAAATTTTTAAAAAAGGGGGTTTTTCCCTTGGAAATTTTGCTTTTTTTTTTTTTTAAATTTTTTTTTTCTTTTTTCCCCCCCCCTTTTTTTACCCTTTTTTTCCCTTTTTTTTTTTTTTATTGGGGCTTTTTCCCCCTTTTTTTTTCTTTCTTTTTTTTCCCTTTTTTTTTTTTTTTCTTCTTTCTTTTTTCTCTTTTAATAGTTAAAAAATCAATTAAATTTTTTTTCATAAATTTTTTAATTTTAAAAAAATTTTTATACAATTCATTTTTTTGTTAATATAAAATAATGTGTAAAAAAAAAATTAATTTTTAAAAAAAATTATTAATTTAAAAAAAAAAAAATAAAAAATTTTTTTTTTTGTAATAAAAAATATTTTTTTAAAAAAATTTTAAAAATTGGGGAATTTTTAAAAAATTTTTAAAAAATTAATTATAAATAATTTTTAAATTAATTTTTAAAAAAAAATAAACCCCAAAAGGGAAAAAATTTTTTAAAAAATTATGGAAAATTTAAAAAACGGGGGCGGCTTCGACCCCTTTTTGGGGTTTTAAAAGGGGCCAATTTTTTTTTTAATCTCCCGAGGAGGGGAAAGGGGGGAGAAACCCCCCGGGGGAGATTGGGGGGAGAGAGGGTGGAGGGAAAAAGTGAGGGAGGGGAAAAAAGGAAAGGGGGGGGGGGGGGGGGGGGGGGGGGGGAAAGGAAAGGGGGGGGGGGGGGGGGGGGGGGGGCCCCCCCCCCCCCCCCCCCCCCCCCCCCCCCCCCCCCCCCTTTTAAAAATTTTTTTTTTTTTTTTTTTTTTGGGGGGGGGGGGGAAGAAAAAAAAAAAAAAACCCCTTTTTTTTTTTTTTTTTTAAAAAAAAACCCCCCCCCCCCCCCCCCCCCTTTTTTTTTTTTTTTTTTTTTTTTTTTTAACCCCCCCCCCCTTTTTTTATTTCCCCCCCCCCCCTTTGTTTTTTTTTTTTTCCCCCCCCCCTTTTTATTCCACCATACTCTCGGTCTCTATCTCTTCTTCCTCTCTATTCTCTCTCTCTCCTTCTCTCTCCCCTGGTTCTCTCCTTCTTTTTTCCCTTTTCCTCTTCTCTAAATCTCGCCTTCTCTCTTCTCTCGCTCTCTCTCTCCTCTCTCTCTCTCTCTCTCTCTCTCGTCCCCCTCTTCTCTCTTCTCTCTCTCTCCTTTCTCTCTCTCTCTCTCTTCTCTCTCTCTCTCTCTCCTCTCTCTCTCTCTCTCTCTCTCTCCTCTCTCTTCTCTCTCTCTCTCTCTCGCTCTCTCTCTCTTCTCTCTCTCTCTCTCCCCTTCTCTCTCTCTCTCTCTTCTCTCCCCCCTTTCTCTCTCTCTCTCCCTTTTTTCTGGTCTCTCCCTCTCTCCCTCTCCCCCTTTCTCCTCTCTCTCTCTCTCTTTCTTCCCTCCCCTCCCTCTCTCTTCTCTCCCTCTCTCTTTTTTCTTTTCTCTTCTTTCTTTTTTGTCTTCCCCTCTCCTCTCTCTCTCTCTCTCTCTCTCCCCCCTCTCTCCTCCCTCTCTCTCTCTTCTCTCTCTCTCTCCTCTCTCTCTCTATCTCTCCCCTCTCTTTTCTTTCCTTCTCTTATCTCTCTCTCTCTCTTTTTTCTAAATAGTCTCTCTCTCTCTCTCTCTCCTCCTCTCTCTCTCCTCTCTTTTCTCTTCCCTCTCTCTCTCTCTCTCTCTCTCTCTCACTCACTCTCTCTATCTCTGTCTTTCTCTACCTCCCTCACTCTTTTTCGTTCTCTCTCTGTTGCTCTATCTCCCTCACTTTTTAATCTGTTACGTTCTCCCTCTCTTTCTCTCTTTTTATCTTTCTTTCTCTCTTTCTCTCTACGATTCATTTTTATCCTTTTATTGCCCTTTTAATATTACAGTACGAAATATATTTCTAACTTCAGTCAAATCATGAAATATAAATTCAGTTCGGATACCGTGATATACACTCGCTCACTCCGCTTCTGAATTCTCTCATTATCAGTTCATTGGCCGTGTAACTGTTTTATTGATGAAGATGAGGATGATGAATACCTTATATTTGCGAAATCTTCATTATTTTAACTTTTATCTCCTCTATATTTCTCTATTACTATTGCATTATGTTTCGGTGTTTCATTTTTTTTCGCTCATCATTATCATCATTATCACCATCATCCTAATCCTTATCATCTTCATCATAATCACCAAATAATCACCAAAATCATCATCATCATAATCACCCTCATCTTCATCACCATCATTTTCATCACTATCGTAATCATTTTCGCCATCATCTTCATCTCATCATAATCATCTTCATTCTTCATCATCTTCATCACCATCATCCTCTTCACCATCGTCTCATCAACATCATTATCTTTATCACCATCATCATCACCATCACCGCAATCATCATCATCATCATCATATTCACCAATATCCTCAGCATCTTCCCCCCTCCCCCCCCCCTTCCTCACGCTGCTAGGCCACGCCGTAGCCATCTTCGGGGGGGGGGGGTACCGAAGGGATAATAGGGTAGGGCCGGGGGGGGGGGGGGCGGGAGAGGGGGGGAGGGGGGAGGGGAATTTTTTTTTTTTTTTTTTTTTTTTTTTTAGGGGGGGGGCG
>NC_051428.1:13951365-13953924 GCF_015228065.2 Penaeus monodon | reverse complement strand
TATGACCGTATTATGTGTATAATACTTATTGTTTTTCTTCGTACCTTTACCATGGCTGTTCTGAAGCTTCTGTCTATTTTCCTGATTTACTCATTACCTCCCCACTGTCCATTCCTAGATTCTTCCCTCCCCTAATTTTCCGAGCCTGCAAATCTATGGACTCCTGCGACTTCTCTTTTCCCCTCGCGCAGCCACCCTCCTCTCATTTTTCTCCTTTCCCCTCTTTATTTCTTTTCTCTCTCCTTCAACAGTGTACCTCAATCCCGGCGGAAGATCTGATAGGCCTATTCCGGATTCTGAACAGTCGTTGTACCGGGGATGATTTCGTTAGACTTGTGTTGATATTCACAGGCCTTTAAAGAAGGAAAGAATAGAAACGGCATTTTTTTCCTTCCCTGATTTCCCCTTTCTCTTTGTTTCTGTTCTGTGTTTGCTAATGTAAACATATTTTCCTTTCACACAACGTACGTTCTTTGTCGATTCCCGTTCGTGTATGGCCGTGGTAAATAATGACAAGAACCTGTTTCGATGCCGCACTTTGAAGCAATTCGAAGATTCAGTGACACCCACCGACTCAAGAAAACCCGCTACTCTCTCCTTCTCTCCTTAGCACTCACTCAGCACTCCTCAATCCTTTCCTTCTCGCGTCTTTAAGCCCATGTCATCGAGCGATCCGACAGCGATCCTTCCGTCCCACGACCCCTTTTCAGTCTCTGAAAGTCACTCTGCGAGAACGCCCTCCCCAGCCCCCTCATTGTTCCCCCACTAATCTATGTTTTTCCCCCTCATTCTTTTTCCCTTCAGACTCAAATCTTGATTAATTATCTGAGTTTAGGACGCTTGGATGATCCTCTTTTTTTCCCCTCCCTCCTCTTCAAGTCGATCGCTAGGAGGATCGCGCGAGGCTTTCACGTAATCTAAAAGGAATTCGATCTCAAGTCGTCTATTTAAAAAAAGGATGAATGAGGTCTGTGTTCCGAAAGATCCGGGAATTGTTCGTACTTTTTACTGTATTTCTTCTCTTTCTCCTCCTGCGCTAAATGCATAAAGAGGATGATTTTTTTTCTTTTAAGTTCCTTTGTTATCATTTCATTATTGTTTCGTATCATTCTTATCATCACAATTACAATAATGATTACCATATTTGTAATAGTTATCGTTAATGGTGTTATGATTTATGTTATCATTATTATTGTTCTTTGCTGTTATTGTTGTAGTTTCTAACTTTGTTTTTGTTATTATTGTTATTGGTGTCGTTATTATCATTTTAATTGTTCCTGTCACTTTTATTACTCTTATCATTATCATTGTCATTATTATTATCATTGCTGTTGTCATCATAATCATAATTATTATCATTATCATTATTATTATTATTATTATTATTATTATTATTATTATTATTATTATTATTATCATTATTATTATTATTATTATTATTATTATTATTATTATTTATTATTATCATCATTATCATTGTTATTGCTATTATTATAAGTAGTTAGTGGATTAGTATAACTATTTTTATTTTTATTATTTTTATTATTACCCTTATTATTATCATTTTCATTATTATTTCATTATTTTTTGGTGTATTTTAATCATTATCATTAACATCATCATCATCATCATTATCGTTATTATTGTTATCAATAATATCATTATTATTTTATTATTATTATTATTATTATTATTAATATTATTATTATCATTATTATTGATATTATTATCATTATTATAATTTTATTATTATTGTAATCTTTATTATTATTGCTATTATAATTTATCACTATTATTATTGTTATTATTGTTGTCATATTATTATTGTTACTCTTATTACCATTATTATCATTGTCTCTATTATCACGATTGTTATTACATCACTATCCACCTCATTTTATTATTATTATCATTATTATCGGTAGTAGAAGTAGTATCATTGTTATAATAATAATAATAATAATAATAATAATAATAATAATAATAATAATAATAATAATAATAATAATAATAATAATAATAATAATAATAATAATAATAATGATAATAATAATAATAATTATTATTATTAATATTATTATTGCAATCATTACCATCATCACCTTCAACATCATCATATTCTTCCTCCTCATCATCCTCATTATCACGACCACCCTCGTTATCTTCCCATTTTACCTGTTATCATCATTTGTTGCTCCCGTATTTATCACCTCAGCAGCAGCAGCAGCAGCAGCAAGCTCTCCTTCCAGATAAGCCAAGAATAATTCTCAAAACAAAACCTTTTAACAGCAAATCCACGAGGGAATCCGCCACCAGGGTATTGTTCTCGGCTCCCTCGCCTACTTGCTCTCGCCCCTTCCCCTCTTCCTTCTCCTTCCCTTCCCTCCTTTTCCCCTCTTCCCCATAAGCCTTTCTCTCTTCTTTTCTCCGGTCGTTCTCCCCTGTCTCATCTCCTCTCGCATTTATCCTCTCCTCTCAGTTTCTCCCCTCTCTCCTCTTTCCTCCGCCTCTTGGCTTCTGTTTTACCTTTCCTCTCTTCCTCTCCTCCTCCCTCTCCCT
>NC_051428.1:13946365-13948865 GCF_015228065.2 Penaeus monodon | reverse complement strand
TATTCTCTCTCTCTCTCTCTTTCTCTCTCTCGTTCTCTCTTCTCTCTCTCTCTCTCTCTCCTCCCCCTCTCTCTTCCTTCTTCTCTCTCTCTCTTCTTCTCTTCTCTCTTATCTATCTATCTATCTTCGCCTTTCTTTATCCTTCTGTCTCTTAGTAATCTGCATATGTGCATGTGCTATTTTCCTAAACTTTAAACTTGCACTTCTTAATTCCTGGAGCTGCCTCTGCGCCTTCCTTCATTTGATTATCACCTCTCTTTCTCTTCCCTTTTGTTGCCGCTGTTTCCTTGGGTGCCTCAAGAAATTTAATCCGTTCTGCACTCTCTATGTTTATAAACCTTTTACTGCCCCGCATTTCGCCAAAAAAAACCCTCGCATCACAGGTTCCCTCTGTTTATTTTTTTTATTTTTCTAGTGTTTTTTTTTTCCTTATACAATTACCACCGCGCCCACAAATGAAAAGTTGCGGTTACGTCCGCCCCCCCCCCCGCCCCCCCTAATCCCCTCCTGCATCTCCCGTGACAGGCCGCGGCGCGAAGGGTCGTGAAGGCCATATTATGCAAGTGATGGTTGGCCTTTATTGCAATTCCTGAAACTCTGCAATGAACTAAAGTAATAATTGCTCTTGATTTTTTTCCTTCACGGGAAGTTTTCGGTATTTTGAGATTTTAGGGGAAAAAATTCGGTTTGATTGGATAAGTCAATGGATATTTGAGTAAAAAGGAAAATGACCGCGATATTCTATAGACGATCAGTTTGCTCGATGATGAACATATATGCAAATGAGGGTTAATGATGGAAAAGCTTGGCAGTTATTTATCACCATTCATTTATTTGCTTATCTATCCAATAAATGAATTTCTACGGTATAAATGTTCTCTTTGCACTGCAGTCACCATATCGATTATAGCACGAAGGTAAGCATAAAGTTGTAGGAAAAAAAAAATTTAAAAAAAAAAAATAAAAAAAAAATCACGAAAATAAAAGGGGGAAAAAAGGGGGAAAAATAAAAAAAATAAAAAAAAAAAAAATATATTTTATATATATAATATAAATTTTAATATATATAATAGTATTATAATATATAATATAATATATATATATATATATATATATATATATATATTATATATTTTATAAAAAAAAAAAAAAAAAAATATATATATTATATAAAAAAAAAAAAAATATATTTTATTATAATATATTATATATATTATAATTATATTTATTTTATATATATAAAATATTTAAAAAAATAAAAGAAGAAAAAAGATGATAGATAGTAGATAAAGAGAGAGAGAAAGAGAGGAGGAGAGAGAGAGAGAGAGAGAGAGAGAGAGAGAGAGAGAGAGAGAAATGCGTAAGAATAAGTAAAAACAAACAAAAACAACAGACGGAGGTAACAAGTCATTTCAAAAATGCATGAAAGGAAAAGGGTGTGCATTGACATAATAAAAAAAATACTATCAACTTACAAAAAATAAAATAAAATGAATAAATAAATAAAAGGATTACAGGAAAAGATGTAGTAGTTGTAATATGGACAGAACGCTGCACATTCATGTATACCTGAAAATTTAAAGTAGGCCATGACCGTGACGTAATCAGTGACCTTGACGAAACCGCAAACCGCAACCAATGTCCACAACAACAACAACTAATCAATAAACCCGGAAAAACATTAAAACCCTTCACTGTGCATTTTTTGTTCTACATGATGCTATAAGGAAATAATGAAACAAATGAGTAACAGACGAGTACCCCTCCCCAAGCAGGTGACAGGTGACCTAGATTAAAACACAGCGTATCCACAAAACCTTTTCGAGAGGAAAAACAGGGAAAAGTAGGTGAAAAAAAATCGAACACCCCCACCAAAAGTACAGAATGTGAAAGTAGGTCAGTGACCATGAGTAATCAGTGACCTTGACAAACCACAAACCCCAAACCGCAACCCAAACCACAAAACATAATCAATACCCCGGAAATCATTAACCACTTTTTAAATAGATTTTATTTCGTACAGATCCCAAGAGAAATAATGAAACAAAAATAACTACAGTGGATCCCCCCTCCAATGCAGGAAACCGGGTGACAAGATTAATGACACAGCGTAACTACACAACCTTACGAGAGTGAAAGCAGGATAATGTGGGGGACAAAAACGAACACCCCCACACACGTCATGAATGGAAAGTAGGGCATGACCATGACGAACAGTGACCTTGAGAAAACCACAAACCGCAAAACCCCAACCAAAGTCCACAACAACTAATCAAACCCGGAAATCTTTAACCCACTTTCCATGTGCATTTTTTTGTTTTTACATGACCCCTCATAAGAGAAAAAATGAAACAAATGAGTACTACAAGAGTTCCCCTCCAATGCAGGTGACAGGTGACATGATTAATGATCCAACCTCGTCGGAGTGAAAGCAGGTTAATGATCACGAAAACAACCACAACCCTATCTAGGATGGCTAACGCGCCCCCCAAAAAAAAAC
>NC_051428.1:13909574-13922074 GCF_015228065.2 Penaeus monodon | reverse complement strand
GAGGGTCCGAGTCACCGACCGCCGCGTTGTTCCCTTGGGCAAGGAACTTCCCCTTGATTGCCTGCCTAGCCACTGGGTGGCCAAGCCAGCCCAAGTCAAGTGCTGGTCCCAAGCCCGGATAAATAGAGAGAATGATTACCTAAAAGGTACCACCAGCACTCTCCGTGGAAAGGAACTGGGGACCCTACCACGTACTCACTCCAAGAGCATCACAACATGAAAACTGCAATTAAGTATCATGCTGTGACCACGGCGGCTCAGACATGAACCTACCGTTAAAAGAAGAATATATATATGTATATTTTATATATATATATATTTTTTATATATATATATATATATATATATATATATATATATATATATATATATATATATATATATATATATTTTATATAATATATATATATATATATATATATATATATATATATATATATATATATATATATATATATATATATATATATATATATATATATATATAGATATATACATATACGCATGTGTGTATATGTGTGTGTGTGTGTCTGTGCACTAATTGATTTTCATGCAGCCAGAGGCTGAAAATATACATAGAAATACAGACAATCTATAACAACAAAATAAACAGATTAACAAAAGCCAAGTATAAAATAAGGTGTGCTAGGATCTGGACTACTAGTGTGTGTGTGTGTGTGTGTGTGTGTGTGTGTGTGTGTGTGTGTGTGTGTGTGTGTGTGTGTGTGTGTGTGTGTGTGTGTGTGTATGTATATATATATATATATATATATATATATATATATATATATATATATATATAGAGAGAGAGAGAGAGAGAGAGAGAGAGAGAGAGAGAGAGAGAGAGAGAGAGAGAGAGAGAGAGAGAGAGAGAGAGAGAGAGAAAAGAGAGAAGAGAGAGAGAGAGAAGAGAGAGGGAAGGAGAGAGAGGAGAGAGAGAGAGAGAGAGAGAGAGGAACGGAGAGATATATACATATACTGAGAGATAGTAAAAGGAAGGCAGACAGCTAAACAAATTGACTGACGGACAGACAAAGATAGAAAAGCGAAAGGAAAACAAAAATAGATAAATTAACAGAAAGATAGATAAAAAAATAGGTGAATGAGGAAGAAAGAGAGATAGATAGATAGATAGATAGATAGAGAAGATAGAGAGAGAGAGAGAGAGAGAGAGAGAGAGAGAGAGAGAGAGAGAGAGGAGAGAGAGAGAGAGAGAGAGAGAGAGAGAGAGAGAGAGAGAATACTGACAAATACAAAGACAGATATATAATTGAAAAAAAGAAGACATCATACAAACACACACATATAAACAGAGCTGAACGGAGAGAGCGCAACAAACTAACAAACAAACAAAAAGCACTGAAAGGTAGATGGAGTGAAATTAGGTCAACAAATGAGCATTTTTGAGTATGCTTACACCGCGAGCATTACATCACGACGCGCACCGCTCACAGCATCACTGGTAATGAAGGCACTAAACCATTGCTCATCCCCCCCCCCCTACCTTTACGGCACCCCTCCCTTCCCCCTCCTACCCTTCCCGATCCCTCATTCCGAGTGTAGGCCTAGTCTTATATTCTATTTTCGTTCTATTTTCCTTTTTCATTTACGGTTTGTATTCTCTCTTTGGGTGTTTATTCCCCGGCCTGTTATATTTCACTCTAATTCTGTTTGTTTTGCGTGTTATGAATATTCAATAAACGCTTTCCTTTGTGTTATTCCTATTTCTTCTTTTCTTCCTCTTCCTCCTCTTCTTCCTCTTCCTCTTCCTTATACTTCCTCTTCCTCTACCTTCTCCTCCTCGTCGTCCTCCTTTTCTTCCATCTATTCCTATTCTTCTTCTTCCTCTTCCTCTTACTCCTCCTCCACCACCTCCCCTCCTCCTCCTCCTCCTCCTGCTCCTCCTGCTCCTTCTCCTCCTCCTCCTCCTCCTCCTCCTCCTCCTCCTGCTCCTTCTCCTCCTCCTCCTCCACCTCCTCCTCTTCTTCCTCCTCTTTCTTCTCTTCCTCTTCCTTCTCATCTCCCTCTTTCTCCTCCTCTTCTTCTTCCTCATTCTCTCTTGCAGGGTCAGTTATTCCATTTCGCTATTTATTTTCCCTCCCACTTTCTAAGTCGTCACCTCATTTTCAACGTCTCTCTGCCCCGCCATAATCCCTAGAAATTATCATTATTATTTCCCCTCTCTTTCGTTTTTAATCAAGAAGACGCTACCTGCCCATTATTACGTTCCTGTGTGCGTGGGGAGGGTCGTGTACGTAAATGGATGTGTGTGTGTGTGTTGTGTGTGTGTGTGTGTGTGTGTGTGTGTGTGTGTAGCGTCGTGTGTGTGTGTGTGTCGTGCTGGTGTGTGTGTGTGTGTGTGTGTCGTTGTTGTGTGTGTCTTTGTTGTTGAGTGTGTGGTGTGTGTGTTGTGTGTGTTGTTGTTGTGCTGTTGTGTGTGTGTCGTTTGTAGTGTTTGCTCGCTGTGTGTGGTGTGTGTGTGTGTGTGTGTGTGTGTGTGTGTGTGTGTGTGTGTGTGTGTGAGTGTGTGTGTGTGTGTGTGTGTGTGTGTGTGTGTGTGTGTGTGTGTGTGTGTGTGTGGTTATATGAATGCACGCGTGTGTTAGTATGTAAGTATGTGCGCGTGGAACTGCACCGATTCTGCTCTCGGTGTATGTTGCTATAACTACATCCACATCACCGTGTCCAATATGCAAACCAAGAACTTAGGAAATACTGTGAATACATATGTCAGATAACAGCAGATGTTCGACAGACTCCAACAGACACTACAGCGAGCGTTCACATCACATGACATTTTCCCAGACTGAGTTATCTGGCGCTGGTGTTTCCATTGTGTTATCAGGACTTTTTCTTGATTTCCAGTATTTCTGTTCTTCAATTTTCTTTTCCCTTTTCGGTTTTTGTAAAGTGTGAATCTCATTTCTCATCATGATTAGGGGGTATTCTTTTTACCGTTATGATTACGCAATGCTTGCTATTATAAGTTTTATTGATATCATCGTAACGAATCTCTTTCGTTAACTATTGATGTGACCATAGCAGTCCTTTGGCTTGCGCTGTTGTTGATCATTATTACTTTACTTTTTTGAGATAAAACACTACTTTCATATATATATATATATATATATATATATATATATATATATATATATATATATATATATATATATATATATATATAATTGTGTGTGTGTGTGTGTGTGTGTGTGTGTGTGTGTGTGTGTGTGTGTGTGTGTGTGTGTGTGTGTGTGTGTGTGTGTGTGTGTGTGTTGCACGAATCGCATACCGTAGAGCAGAACGAATAAGTTGAATTTAGTAAAACGTCTACCACAAGGTAGTTCTAAGAACCACTTCTACCAACCCAAAAGCTCCTATATTAAACCTAAAAAAATCAATTCATTACTACAAAAATAAATCAAATTAGTTAAAAATGAGAAACGGGCTTGTGCTTTACAAAGATCAGGCTCTGTTGGAGGCCCTTTAAATAGTTCCCCCGTGATTAATGCTGACTATAGGGGCTCTCGCGAAAATATTTATGAATGGCTCATCTTATACACGTACAACTATTTCTCGTTTGATTAACTTTATGGAAATGGAGAAACTGATAAATGTTGACATATATAATTGATTATATACAAAGAAATGTGTTATAATATAAAGAAATAAAAGTGCAGTACTAATAAAATGATGGATACTTTAAGATGGAGCGAGAACATATGTATGTATTCAAGGTATCTTTTCTCCATCTTCAGCCCCCAGCCTCCTCTTGCCCTTCGCCTCTCCCTACCTGCCTGCGCCTTCTCTCCCTTCCCCGCTTCCCGCCTCTCCTTAAACTCCTCGGCCTCCATCTTTTTTTTCCTCCTCTCTCTTCCCCTGTCTTTACCTTTCCCTATCCTCCATGCCTTTCCATCCCTACTACCTTCTCCTCCCTACATCCTCCCCCTCCACCGCCCTTAGCTCCCTCTCCCTCCCCTCCCACTCCACCGCTCCCTACCCCCCCCTCTCCCCTCTTCTTGACCAAGCCTCCCAAGCGGAACCATAGGAGTCTTTTCAGTGCAGGAGCCACATAAATAATTCAGTCAAGTGGTCCTGTGGGTGAAGCCCTGAACCTGTCTCTTGGTGTTTATATTTTCTCTCCGTTTTCTTACGCCTTTCTGCTTCCTTTCACCTTTTTCTTCTTCTTTTTTTTATTATTTCCCTCTCTCTCCTCAGTCACTCTTTTTCGAATCTGATGTTTTCTCAAATTATTTTTTCTTTATTCTCTTCTCCCTTTTTCAGTTTGTGAGTGTACCGCTCTCTCTTCTTTCTCTCTCTTCTTTCTCTCCTCTCTCTCTCTTCTCCTCTCTCTCTCTCCTCTCTCTCTCTCTCTCTCTCTCTCTCTCTCTCCCTCTCTCTCTCTCTCTCTCTCTCCCTCTCTCTCTCTCTCTCTCTCTTCTCTCTCTCTCTCTCTCTCTTCTCTCTCTCTCTCTCTCTCTCTCTCTCTCTCCTCTCTCCTCTCTCTCTCTTTATCGATCTATCTATCTATCTATCTCTCTAACACATACAAACTTTCCTTTTGTCTGTCTATCCGTTTCTTTCTCTCTTTCTCTTACTTTCCCCTAATATCATTTACCGCCTTACATACCTTTTCCTCGCCTTCATCTCCCTGCAGACTCTTTGAAGCAACCTGTTCCCTTGCGGGCGTTTCCCCTCCCTCCCTCTCCCTCTTTCCCTCCCCTCCTCCCTTACCCCTCCCCCCTCCCTTACCCAATACCCCACTGACCCAAACTCCTTCAGAGCTTCGTACGACACGCGCGCCGGGGGGGGGGGGGGGGTAGAGCAAAGAAAAGCCAAGGAATATCGGAGAGACTTGAGGATATGAGTGTGTGTGTCTGTGTTTTTTTTGTGCATGTGTGTGCATGTGTGTGAATGTTTATATGCGTGTGTGTGTCTGTGCGTAATTGCGTGTCTGTATAAGTGTGTTGTTGGTGTCGGTGCTGCCGGTAATGTCGGCAACAATGATAAATATAATAAGAGCGTTAATGATAATAAATCAATTATGAACTACGGCAGCAGTTTTACAAAGCAAATCAACTTCCTTGATAACGAATCAATCAGCACATTGGTGAGAATTTCAAATGAATATTCCTTAATTTCGTTTCCTTCATAAAGGTCAAGTTTCAAATATATTGAGCATCTATAGCAACAGAAAGAAATTAATGCACCTTATGGGGAAAATACACACACGCACGATAAAAGAATATAAGAACAAAAATATATAAAAAGAGAAAAGATGAAAAAAGAAAAAAAAAAGAAAGAACATAGGAAAACACGCGAAAAACAAAATTAGCATTGCAGATTAAAACAGCACAAACTCGAAAGTCTTTGATCAGACCATTGTTTCATGTAATTATGTCTGATATTCCTTTAGTCAAGCTAATTTTGTTCTCTTTTTCCTGTGATTACCATAACTCTGGTTGCATGCTTCCTCCAGAACGAAATACGGGTTTAAAAGGGATTTGCTCTGATACGTGTCCTGTTTCAGATGTCATAGTAGATTTATAAGGCTTGCCATTTATCTTTTTATGTATTTGTGTATTTGTTATAAATCATTTCGTGTGAAAAGGGAGAAGGGAGAGGCAGACAGATAATGACAGACAAATAGGCTGACAGATAGATTATAACAGACAGACACACGGATAGATTGACAGACACACAGAGACAGACAGATAGAAAAAGAAAGAGGTAGAGAAGGACAGATAGGGAAACAGACAGACAAACAAGCAAAGATAGAGCAGGATGCGACAGAGCATAATGGGACAGGAACAGCATAGAATTTTTAAAAAGCAAAATAGACTGAATGAAATGAGATCAAATAAAATATTATGAAATCCAAAAAAACATTACGTAACATAACAACATAACAGGACAAAGTAAAGCCAAATATAAAGTATTTAGCAAAGTACCTACAATGAAATAAATGAAGTGTAGATTTTATCGTTTTATTCCACGGGATTTTGCTTTTTTTGCCAGAGACAAGGAAGCAATGGAAAAACAAAAACGGTGACAATGAGGGGTGCCTCTCGTGTAAGTAGTCCTTTGCAAGTTGTCTTGTCCGAGTAAATCTTCATATAAGTAGCGTCCGCTTCTCTCCGTAGCCACAATGTCTCCTTGTAAGTAGATTCCAATAATCCAGTGCCCATAATATCTCGCTGTAAGTAGCCTTCCGTGTTAGTAGTCTTCTCTTCTCCACATAGTCAAATGTCTCCTCGTAAGTAGCCCCCCACTTCTCCGTGGCCACAGTGTCTCGTTGTAAGTAGCCTCCCGTGTAAGTAGCCTCCTCGTCCGAGACCGACGGGGGTAATTCCAGAGCGGATGGCCGCTTGGGGGACGTTTAGCCCCGGCCGCACAGCTCGCTAATTGTCGCCGGCCTGTGAACCGACGTCTGGGGGGGGGAGGGGGAGCGGAAGAGAGGGAGAGGATTGGTGAAAGGGGAAGAGAGGAAGGGGAGTGGGGGAGAAGAAGGAAGGAAGCAGAAAGGGGAAGAGGGGAGGAGGAGCTTGAGAAAGGAGAATGGGGAGGGGGATAGAAGAGGAAGAGAAGGGGAAGGGAGGAAGTGGAGTGGGAGAAAGCGGGAGATAAGGGAGTGGGGAAAAAGGGGAAGAAGGGGAATGGGGGAAAGGCGCTGTTAGAAGGGAAAAGGGAGGTAGGGAATCGGGGGGGGGGAGGAGGAAACAGACGGGGGTGGCACCCACGCCAGGCATCGGGAGACCATTATCCAAGTCATCCCAGGAGAGCGATGGCACGGGGGCCGTCGCAGCACGCGTGGGAAAAGACAGAGAAGTGTGCCATTAGGGGGAGAGAAACGCCCCGTGTTTACCTCCGCATAAGGCCGGGAAAGCAGTGCGTATGGCGAAGGGCGGCGGAAACGGACGCGAAGGGCTGACAGAACCTTATTACCTGCTGAATTGCAGAGGCGATGGGAGCCTTACTGTTCCTGGGGGAGTAATTAGAAAACGTGGAAGCCTAAAATATTTAGGGGTGACTGTTATTGTGAGGGAACGTCGACGTATCTTACTGTGAAAGGAAGGCGAGAATTCCTTCCTTTTTTGTGTGGAGGAAAATGTAACAGCGTCCTGATAATTAGATAAAAGCTTCATCACAGATGCAGTAGCATATATCATGAACATAAACGTAAAATATCATGTATCAGGAATTTAGAATGCGACGTTTATTGTCTTATGGAATATGTATATTCTTTTTTCCTTTTCTTTTTGGCGATTCTCAATCTAAATATAAGACGTAAACTTTCTTTGTGATGTTATTCATTACTTGCTTAGCGTTGACCTCTGCTAAGTAAAAGTTCATATGTGCGAGGCTCTGCTAGTCACCTGGATTTCTTTTTTTTACAGAACACGGAAAAAGAAAAGCTTTTGAAATGACGCTTCTTTAGCCCACGGCTATGAAGCAGGTGCAGCTGCAGTGATAACCAAGGGAAGCAATAATTCCTTTTGTATAAAGCTGAAGTGTTACGATTTGAAGCTGACGTTGCCTCGTGATGTCGCCTCTCTCTCTCTCTCTCTCTCTCTCTCTCTCTCTCTCTCTCTCTCTCTCTCTCTCTCTCTCTCTCTCTCTCTCTCTCTCTCTCTCTCTCTCTCTCTCTAGCTATCTACCTATCTCTGTCTAACTATCTATCTGTCTTTTTATATCTGCCTATCTATCTATCTTTATATATCTGTCTATCTATCTATCTATCTATCAGTCAGTCAATTTTGATAACTTTGTATTCATCTATCTATTTATCTTACCCCTTCAGACGGTTGGTTGCATCGATATATGGCCAAAAAAATTTACTCCATCGATGGACTCATAATTCGCCAACTTTGATGAACTGCGATAATTACTATCCACCTTTTATCCGCCGTGTTCTATGCCCCTCTCTCTCTCTCTCTCTTTCTCCCTCTCTCTCTCTTTCTCTATCTATCTATCTATCTATCTATCTATCTATCTATCTATCTATCTATCTATCTATCTATCTATCTATCTATCTATCTATCTTCTCTTCTCTCTCTCTCTTTTAATCGTTTCACTTGTCCCCGTCATTCTAGCCCTCCATCAGTCTGATTTTTCATCCATCTATCATTCGGTCAATTAATCCTAATAATTTATTGCACAATTTCAACCGTCATTATCTTTCTCTTCCGCTCACTTTCTTTCTCTTTAAATTTCTTTTACTTTTTCTTTTCTCCTCCCTCTCAATCTATCTATCATTCTATCCTTCTTCACTCTCTCTCTCTCTCTCTCTCTCTCTCTCTCTCTCTCTCTCTCTCTCTCTCTCTCTCTCTCTCTCCTCTCTCTCTCTCTCCTCTCTCTCTCTCTCTCTCTCTCTCTCTCTCCAAGCTAGTACAGTGGTAACGTGTCGGCCTCTCATCCGAGGGGTCGGCGGTTCGCGCCCCGCCCAGGCGCGAGAAGTTGCAACTGTCGCCTGGAGGTTACTGCTGTGGCTGGGCACCACGGCGGGCAAGGACTCGGTTCCACCGAGTCAGCAGCAGCTGACACCCGTGAGCAAAAATCAAGCAGACAGTATGTCACATCAAGAATATCCATTGTATCAAATGGAATCCAAACCAAACTTCAAACTCTCTCTCTCTCTCTCTCTCTCTCTCTCTCTCTCTCTCTCTCTCTCTCTCTCTCTCTCTCTCTCTCTCTCTCTCTCTCTCTCTCTCTCTCTCTCTCTCTGTATATCCGTGACAGCCATTTTTTTCATTTGTTCTTGGTAGGACAATCGACATTTTCCCAACTTCAATGACCTTTTCAAAACAAGCATATTAATTAGGTTTTCCAAGGCTTTCAAAGAAGACGAACAGTGGGAAACCTTTCAGGTAGGAGTTCATAGAGGCTTTTGTACAATAAACGTTGTTTTAGGTAGAGTAAATACGGGTAGAATTTATCAACTGATAAATGAACTGAGGTACAATTTACGAGTTAGGGTAGATTCCAAGTTATAGACTGCAGTAGACTTTATGAACTGGTTTAAAATCAATGAACTGTTGTTATATATATATCAACAGGAGGAGAATAGACCAGCTGGTGTGAAATGGATAAGATGTGAATAGAATATATGATCTGGGTAGATTTTATGAAGTGTGGTAGAATATATAAAATGTAGAGGTAAGGTTTATAAACTTGGGCAAAATTATGAACTGGGTTAGAATATACTGTATTGAATAAATGACTGTGGATAGAACATATGCTTACTTAATGTAGGGGAGAGATGGATGGACAAATAGATAGAGATAGATAGATAGATAGAGAGAGGGGGGGGCAAAGACAGACAGACAGACGCAGTTGCTTTTCTCTTCATAGCGCGTTTTCAATACGTAGACTATTAATAATGCGCTAGAGCAAAGGTATTTTCATCACACTAAACTCATTTGTTTGGTCTTTGTGTAGCGCGATGATGTAACGATTTGCAAAGAGACATTTATCAGTTAGAGCATGAATATGGTAAGAAATGTTTTTCATGAAGAATAATCTTTATGAAAAATAAGTGTTGAGCAAACGAGTTTCCATGGTAACTAGATATTATGTGGATTGACTTTAAGAAAGACCAACTTCTATCATTCTTATAAGTAATTATTATGAGGTTTAAGTTTTATAAGGATTAATTTTCATGGGGACTAACTTTTATGAAGACTAATAAGTTAATTGCTATTAGGACTGATCTTTATGAAAATTAACATTTATGAGGACGAGTTTTCACACGAGGACTATCTTCTATTTCATCCAAGGCGTCTCCTACGACTACGAAATGAGGAATTGCTCATTAATCAGATCCTCACATCATAATGAATCGGCGATATGTAGCCATCTGCTGAGTCAGCGAATTTCTCTGTTCCAGGAATATAAGAGAGGAAGAAATTTCCGAAGGGGAAAAAGTAATTAACCACTTAATTAATGAAAGTCTGAAGGCCTAATTGTAATTTGATCGGGTCAGTATATCCATCATAAATTTAGATGTCATTTTGTTCTTAATCCGTACAGTTGGGTATGCAGTTCACTGCAGCGTAACTCCACCTGCTCTTCAGGTGTGTGTCACTGCCTCTTTGTACAGTCGATGTTAATCCAGATTGCCATTATATGATTCATTACCGTATATGAGCTCGCCCAATGTATATAGGAATTTCCTCATGAATAGGAAGTTTATATTTTAAAATTGAATTCATAATTTTACGCTCCACCCCCTCCCCGGAAAAAATGCAATTCTCACTCCACGGAAACAATACCTTCCAGCACTTCTAAAGATCATTTCATTGCAACTATATTGTGCAACGGATGATTAAGTGTATCAATATGCATTGCCAAATGCCTCCTATAGCAAGGAATGTAATGAAGAGCGATCTTTCTTAAACGCTGTCGTCTTTAACACAAGAGGGAAAAAGATGAAATCTTCACCCATCGACATTGTGCGCAACGTCTAATCTCGTTACCGCATCTCTTAACGCTAAATAACCAATACATAACCAATGATACGTCGACAGAATTCAGAGCCAATGTATTACTGAATTATCTTGACATGGATTTCTACGTAAATTATCCTGGCGAACGTTGAAAGCTCCCTTTGGTGGTGGTATTACTATTATCATTACTGTTATTATTATCATTATTATTATTATCATTATTATTATTATATATCTTTTATTATTATTATTATTATCAGATTATTGTTATTACTTTATTAACATCATTATTATTATTACCAATATTATCATTGTTATTATTATTACTATTAGTATTACTATATTATTATTATTATTATTGTTAATATTACTATTATCATTATTATTGTCATCAATATTATCACTATGATCATTAGTATTATTATTATCAATATAATTATTCTTATTCTTCTTATTATTATTATCATCATCATCATCACCATCATAACCGTCATCATCATCATCATCATCATCATCATCATCATCATCAACATCATCATCATCATCATCCATATCATCATCATCATCATCATCATCATCATTGTCATCATCATTGTTATTATTACTAATAGTTCTATTATTATCATAATCATTATCATCATGATGTTTATAATAATGACAGTAATAGCGGTAATAATAACAACAACAAAACAAGTGGAAAGACCCCCCCCCCCCTGCCCCTGCACGAAGACACCAGGAAGCGCCGAGGGGGACCGTAGCCGCTTGCGAAAATCTCCTCCCTCAGAGCGCGCAGCAGCAGCCTGATCCCGCGCGATGGCCCAGCAACACATAATTACGCATAAATTGTCTCGCACAAGGAAGCATAATCGCCTTCGGAGTCAGCCGTGTTCTTTCTCGTAAGGAGTTGTGGGGGGAGGAGGAGGAGGAGGAGGAGGTGAAGGAGGAGGGAGGAGGAGGAGGGGGTGGAGGTGGAGGAGGAGGAGTGGAGATGGAGGAAGGAGGAGGAGGATGGGGTAAGAGGCGGAGGAGGATGAGGAGGAGTGGGAGGATGAGGAGGAGGAGGAAAAGGAGTAGGAGGAGGAAGGGTTGAGAGGAGGAGGAGGAGGAGGAAGAAGAAAAGAGGGAGGTGGAGAAACGGGATAGTTATGATGGTGAGGATGATGATGAGTAATGAGTTTTGCGATTGTGATGGTTTTGTTTATAAAAAAGTGTTGATGATGGTGATAAAAATGAAAGGATAGATTTTTTGATAATGATGGTGATGATGACGCTGCTGAAGATGAAGAGATTGATAATACTGATTATGACGACGCTGTTGATAATACTCTTTATAATGAAGACCATGATGGTAGAGATGATGTAAACGGGGGACGGAGATGAAGAAGGTAAGAAAACAATATGCTGCAGCCGGAGAAGAGAGAGAAAACGAAGAGGAAGAAATTTTAATGAAGTTCAGAATGTAGCTTTCGTTGAAGCTGAACTTGCGTATCGAGTGTGAGGAAATACGGCTTGGATCAGGGCGGTACATCAACCCGGAATTTACATCTGGCCTCGCTCGCTCTCTCTTTCTCTCTCCCTCTCTCCTTATCTCTCTTTCTCGTTCTCTGCACTCCCTCCTCCCTCTCTCTCTTCTGTCTCTCTCTCTTTCCTTCTTTCTCTCTTTACTTTCGTCTCTCTCTTTCCTCTCCTTTCTCTCGCTTTCCCTTTCTCTCAGCCCTTCCTTTCTCTCACTTCCTCTCTCTCTCTCTCTCTCTCTCTCTCTCTCTCCTCTCTCTCTCTTCTCTTTCTCTCTTCTCCTTCTTCTTTCTATATTTATTATATCATATATATATATAATATATATATATATATATATATATATATTATATATATATTTTCTATATATTTTATATTATATTATATATATATATTATATATATATATATATATATATAATTATATATAATATATATATTATATATATATATATATATATATATTATATATATACTATATATATATATACATACATATATATATATATACATATATATATATATATATATATATATATATATA
>NC_051428.1:13884574-13889574 GCF_015228065.2 Penaeus monodon | reverse complement strand
ATTGTAATTTTATAAAATATAAAATATATATATATATATAAATTTTTAAATATATATATATATAATGAAATATATATTTATATATATATATTAAATTTAATTATAAATATGTGTGGTGTGGTGTGTGTGTGTGGGGTGGTGTGGTGTTTGTGTGTTGTGGGGGTTTTGTTTTGTGTGTGGTTTTGTGTATGATGTATATTTTTATATATATATATATATATATTTATAATTTTATTTTATATATTTTATAAGTTATATATTTATATTTATGTGTTTGTGTGTGTGGTTTTTGTTGTGTGTGTGTTTTGTGTTTTGTGTGTGGTTTTTGTGTGTGTGGTGTTTGTGTGTGGGTGTTTTGTTTTGTGTTTGGTGTGTGTGTGTTGGGGTGTTGTGGTGTGTTTGTGGGGGGTGTGGGTGTGTGTGGGGTGGGTGTGTGTGTATTTATATAAAAAAAAATTTTTAAAATTTTAAAATATTAAATATATATTTATATATATTATATAAAAATAATTTTATATAGCCTTCCCTTCTCTCTCTCTGGAACCCCCCTTCTTTGCTTCTTTTTTGGGGTTAAAGTGTTTTCACCCCCCCTTTCCCCTCCCTTCGGGGGCTTCTCCACCCCCAAAACCCTAATTTTTGATTTTTGGGCCCATTTCACAGGTAATTCTTTTTGGGATATAAAAATTTTTCTTGATATTTTTTCCCGTTTGGTTTTTGGTTTTTGCATTCGAGGCACGAGGAACGTACTGCGGGCCAGTTTTTCTTGCCCGTGGTTTTTTATGTTGGTTTAATTTGGGAGGGGAAAGGGGGGTTTTGGTGGGTGTTTTTGGGGGGGTTTTGGGTGTGTGTTTGTTGGGGGTTGTGGGGTGTTGGGGGTGTTGGGGGGGTTTTTGTTGTGTGGGTTTTGGGGGGTTTGTGTTTGTTTTGGGGGTTTTGTTGTGTTGGGGGGGGGGGGGGGTTGGGGGGGGTTGGGGTTTTGTGTTGTTTGGGGGTTTGGGGTGTGGTCTGTTTTGGGGGGTTGTTGTTTTGTGTGTGTGTGTGTTGGGGGGTTGTGTGTGTGTTGTGTTGGGGGGTTTTTTTATTTTTTGGGGGTTTGGGGGGTTAGGGGTTTTTGGGTGTGTGTTTGGGGGGATTGTGTTGTGTGTGTGTGATGTTGTGTGTGTGTGGGGGTTTGTGTGGTGTGGGGTTTTGGGGGGGGGTTGGTGTGGGGGGGGGATGTGGTGTTTTGGTTTTTTTTGGGTGTGGGGTTAGTTGTGTTTGTGTGTCCGTGTGGGGGGTGTTTATGTATAATTCATGTCGGGTTTTTGCGTGTTACTTATGGGGGCGTATATCTGTGTGTTATTCCCTTGGGGTATTTATATGTACACGTAGTAAATGCACAGATTAATTTACATTTTCACTTACGCGAGGGTATCTTCTTAAAATGGTAAATAGTTTATATACCATTTTTAAATTCCGAGAAGTAATTAGGCACTAATGTAGTAGAGGGGACATACTGAAAATAAAAAACAAAGAAACTTATACACCCTTAAAAACTATCCTAAAATGGAGGGTTGGAAGGATAACAATTCCAACAAAAAGTTAAAATACATTTCGTTTCCCCTGGAGTCCGTGTGAGTATTTTTCTTTCTTTTTTTCTTTTTCTTAAATAAAAAAGTGAATTTCTAAATCGGACAAAATGACATTCAAGATGAATCATTCTTTTAAATCGATAAGGTCAAGCGCCAAAAGGCAACGGAATTGAAGAATAAACAGAAAACTCAAAATTACACAATTTGGCAAGAAAATAAATACACAGTTGATAAACAAATGCATAAGCAATTCATTTGGCGAAGTAGTAAATAAAAAATGGAATCGAATCCTATAAAAGCGCCTGTGTTTAAATCCTTGCAGCTTGCGATGACGCAAAACAGAGATCGTGGTAGACAATGCATAAGCGAAATGCTAGTGACAACCTTCAAATTGACTGAGCTTGCATAAAAGGCTCAATTTTCTTCGCCATTCACAAGTTTAATCTTAATGAACGCTGATGACTGTTGCGTGTTAGTGTACAGTGTATCCCCCATCTTCTTTCTTTCTTTCTTTTCATCTTCAACCTAAACTTTATGGTAAAGAAAAGAAAAAGGAAAAGAATAATAAAAAGGAGATTGGTACTTTCTTACGTTGTTCTCCCTCTCTTGCTTGCCTTCTTCCCCTTGTTGTCGCGGCAAGATAAGCATTTTAATGAAGTTCTTATCACTATCAGAACCTTCCGTAGCAGATTACCAAGTAGATCTTTTTTAATATGGATGATGCTGGCAGGGTGACACAGTAACCAGGCAACGCTTGAGCGACCAGACAAGTGTCTTGCGTGACAACACGAGAGGGTAAAAACAGTTGAAAAAAATACTGTGGGAACACACGAATGGGCCATCTGTGTCACAATGTGCGTATGTCTGTGCGTGTGTTTGTGTGTGTGTTCTAGATGTATGGAATAGTGACTGTTCTTCCGTCGCGCTCTTAGTAATGTCAATATATCATGAAATAATCTAGAACTGGCCGTAGTAGCGTTTGGGAATTCCAGCTGCTTTATCGCCAGAAAGAGAAGATTAATATTCCATCACATCCACATCGGAATATGCCTCCACTTCGCTTTATTAACCTTTATGCAAATTTTAGATAAACGCTCTACCGTAAAGCACAACCTTTTTAACGGCAGAGCTTCTATCCAAAAAAGAACCGCAAATTTTGAAACTCTGACTCACGGCGTCTAAAGTTGCCGAGATAAAAAGCTAAGTATTTTAAATGCATACTGATATATTCAAAATGAAAAAAGGGAATTTCCACATACAGCACTGTGTTCCCTTACTTTTGATATACACAGTGTTAATTCTAACGCTGCTCTATCTCTACGTTAAATGCTTATCGTAAAACTCCGAGGAAGGGAAAAAAAGGGCACAGTATATTGTCTAAACTTTTCTCCTCTTTACGCCTCGTAGGATACACAAAAGGGGGTCCCAGCAACTAAAAAAATACGATTGTAAAATTAGAATAGAGAGAGAGGAGAAAAGGAGAGAGAGAGAGAGAAGAGAGAGAGAAAAAGAGAAAAAGAGAGAGAGAGAGAGAGAGAGAAAGAGAGAGAGAGGGAGGAAGAGAGAGAGAGGAAGAGAGAGAGAGGAAGAGAGAGAGAGGTGGGGAAATGGGGGCCCGGAAAACGGGGAAAATGGCCCCCCAAAACCCCTTCGGGGCCCCCCAAAAGCGGGGGCGGCCGAGCTGTCTCCGGGGACCCAGTTCCGTACCCTCAAAATATTACCAATATCGCATTCAAGAGGAGCTTTTTTGTTTAAAGTAATGAATGCTATTTTACCGAGGGCAAACACCTTCGGCAGCAGATCTAATCAAAGTTAAGCAATTTTCCTGATTGGAAATGGCTCGGGTATGACTCCAGAATTGTGCTGTCAGTAATGTATTGGCTTTAAAGTCGTCTGGAAGAAAGGGAAAAAAGTAAAAGAAAGAAAAAAAATAATAATATTCGAACAGAAAGGGCAGACTCCATTCCGGGATTTTCCTGTAATATACCGTGCTCTTTCTCTCTTTAGCTCGCGTTATCTCTCTCTTTCTCTTCTTCTCTCTCTCTCTCTTTTCTTCTCTCTCCTCTCTTCTCTCCCCCTTCCCCCCTCTCTCCTCTTCTCTTCTCCTCCTCCTTTTCTCCCCTCTCCTCTCTCCTCTCTCTCTCTCTCTCTCTCCTCCTTTCTCTCTCTCTCTCCTCTCTCTCTCTCTCTCTCTCTCTCTCCCCTCTCTTCTCCTCCTCTCTCTCTCTACCCTCTCTCTCTCTCTCTCTTTTTCCTTCCCGCCCTTCCTCTCTCTCTCTCTCCCCCTCATCTGTTTGATCCTCACTCCTCCCCCTCTCTCTTTCTCTCTCTCTCTCTTCTCTTCCCCTCTCTCTCTCTCTCTTCCTCTCTCTCTCCCTCTCTCTTCTCTCTCCCCTCTCCCTCTCTCTTCTCTCTTCCTTCTCTCTCTCCTCTCTCTTCTCTCTCCCTCTCCCCCCTTTTTCCCTCTCTCTCTCTCTCTCTCTCTCTCTCTCCTCTCTCTCTCTCTCTCTCTCCTCTCTCTCTCTCTTTCCCCTCTCTCCTCTCTCTTCTTTCTCTCTCCTCTCTCTCTCTCCTCTCTCTCTCCTCTCTCCCTTTTCTCTCCTCTTCTCCCCCCTTCTCTCTCTCTCTCCCTTTTTCATCTTCTCTCTCCTCCTTTTCTCCCTCTCTCTCTCTCTCTCCACCCTTTTTCTCCCTTCTCTCTCTCCCCCTCTCTCTCTTCTCTTCTCTCTCCTCCCCCCTCTCTTTTCCCCTTTACTTCCCCTCTTTTTTTTTTTCTCTCCCTTTCTTCTTCTCCCCCTTCTCTTCCCTTTCCCCTTTCCTCTTCTCCCTCTCCGTCTTTTTCTTTTTTTCCCCTTTTTTTTTTTTTTTTTTTTTTTTTTTTCTTTTTTTTTTTTATTTTTTTTTTTCCCCCCCCCCCCCCCCCCCCCCCCCCCCCCCCCCCCCCCCGCCCCCCCCCCCCCCCCCCTCCCCTCCCCCCCCCTTCCTCCCCCCCCCCTTTTTTTTTTTTTTTTTTCGTTTTTTTATTTAAAATTTTTTTTTTTTTTTTTCTTTTTTTTTTCCCTCCTTTCCTTTTTTCTCCTTTTCCCCGCCCCTTTTCCTTTTTTCTCTTTTTTTCCCCCTTTTTTTTAAATTTAAAATTTTAAAAAAAAAATTTTTTAATTTTATTTTTTGTTTTTTTTTTTTTTTTTCCCCCCCCCCCCCCCCCCCCCCCCCCCCCTTTTTTTTTTAAAAAAAAAAAAAAATTTTTTTTAAAAAAAGGTTTTTTAATTTCCCCCCCCCCCCCCCCCCCCCCCCCCCCCCCCCCCCCCCCCCCCTTCCCCCCTCCCCCCTCCTTCCCCCCCCACCTTTTTTTTTTTTTTTTTTTTATTTTTTTAAAAAATTTTTAAATTTTTAGGGGTTTTGGGGGGTTTTTTGGGTTTTTTTAAACCC
>NC_051428.1:13863187-13865687 GCF_015228065.2 Penaeus monodon | reverse complement strand
AATTCCCCTCACGGTTCCGGCAACTCCGGAGCTGGTACTTGCATTGGCTGAGGACCTGTCCCTGATATGGTAACACAATCAGCAAAGTCATACGAGAGACATATTAACGAGGCGAGGGAGACCAGGTGTCGATATTGCCGAGGGAGATTATGTGCCCAATGTGTTCAATTATAAACTAGGTATTGGCGACTCCGTGGCTCCGGGAAATTCGGTGCTGCGGCGGCGCCCCGAAGCCTTCCTTCGTCAGGGCAGCTTGAGGAGAACTCGAGCCCGACATGCAAGTGGCTGCGCGGGCCCTGAGGGACGCTCTCGCCTGAGCGCTTCCAGGCGCACGCCTCGGTTAGACAGCCAGCTTGTTTTATATATATAAATACATCTATGAAGTATGTAGATGTAAACACACACACACACACATATATAGATAGATAGATAGATAGATAGATAGATAGATAGATAGATAGATAGATAAAAACTATAAACATATATAAATAAATAAACATATATATATATATATATATATATATATATATATATATATATTATATAATATATGTTATATAATATATATATATGTGTGTGTGTGTGTGTGTGTGTGTGTGTGTGTGTGTGTGTATGTTGGGTGTGTGTGTGTGTGCGTGTGTTTATATATATATATATATATATATATAATATATATATATATATAATATATATATATATATATATTAATTATATATATATATTATATAAACACACGCACACGCACACACACACACACACACACACACACACACACCACACACACACACACACACACACACACATATATATATATTATAATATATATATATATTATATATATATATATATATATATATTATATATATATATATATATATATATATATGCGTGAGTGTGTGTATGAGTACAAAAAGTATGAACAGTAAACAGAAAACAAAGTAAACATCTTATGTTTTTTCTATTACTTTGTAAGCATAGAAAATTACGTTATTCAAAAGGAAGTGTATATAAACCACAAGAGTTTTCGCGAAATCAGAGAGAAAAATACAATAGGGTTAAGTGCTTTGACCAGCGTTGAGACCTTCAAGTTGAGCTGTGAGGGAAAGGAGGGAGGAGCTGGGGGGTGGGGGCAGAGAGGGGGAGGAGAGAGAGAGGGAGGGGAGGGAAATAGACAAATAGACAGACTGACAAGCAAGCAAAATAAAGCAGAGAGAGAGAAAGGGGGGCAGAGACAGATAGACAAACGTACATACAGAGGCAGAGATAAAGAAACAGAAGCAGAGAGAGACAGAGACAGAGAGACAGGCGGATAGAGGAACGAGACAGACAGACAGGGACAGCCAGGAGGAATGCCGTGGCGATGGTGTAGCGAGCAGAGAAGGATAAAGAGAAAGTGATATCCCGTGAGCCAGGGGTTGGAGGGCAGTGAAAGAGAAAAGGACAGCGGAAGGATTCCTCTGCGGTTGGAAATGTAAATAGAAAGTGAAACGTGTGAGCGTTAGAAAATGATCGTTGGTAAACCTGTTGCTTTTCTACTTCACCTTTGTTTGTTTTTATTTTTGTACTTTTATTGGATTTATTATTCCGTACATTTTTTCTTCTTCTAATATTTTGTTTCAGTACTTCAAGCGTCTGTCACCTAGGGATATGTAGAAAGACCGGCTTGTTTCCAAACAGAATGTCATTGCCTGTGTTGATGATGACTTTATGTGTAACTGATACTCAAATTTTCTAGAGATCTATGACGTCTGGCGATTGTTTACGTGAATGAAAGTGATGGTTTCATTCATAATAGAGATGACAAAGCCATCATGCAATTGCTGTCGAATGTATCTGCATTGTAACCTTACGCTATTCCTTCGACTGTTCGTTAGACATGTCAGCCCTATGTTTCATTTCTTTTAACCTAATGACAATGTACCAGTAATTCCAGGCAGGTCGTCTGACAGAACATGACAATGGAGATGCAATAAAGGCGGAGGACGCATGCCATACTACAACTAATGTAGAAAAGTAACAAAACGTATCATTCACGTGCACATTATTCCGTATGTCAGCCAAAGAAAGGTTTATCATATTGCAGGTACAAAATTATAATACACTAATTAGCGATTGCTCTAATATTCCAGCCAGTCATCTTTGCCAAGAAGGTCCGAATTACTGTTCAATTGGCATTTGCAGCTCGGGGAGTGCCAGCCCTAATTGGCATCCCTCAGTGCCAATAAGCAGACGCTGCTGGTAGGCTCACTTGTCGTAAAAGGTGATTAAATCGAAATCACGATCAATAACTTTCCACAATGAAACAGAGCTTTACGGGTAATAGCTTTGCCAGATATTTACAGGTTTGTGAATAAAAAATGAACAAATAATAATTAGCACAAATTAAAAAAACACATACACACATACATTCAAACACACGCATATATATATATATATATATATATATATATATATATATATATATATATATATATATATATATATATATATATATATATAT
>NC_051428.1:13838187-13853187 GCF_015228065.2 Penaeus monodon | reverse complement strand
GAGAGTGGGGTTGGCGTGAGGGAAGAAGAGAGGGGGTTGGATGGAGAGAGTAAGGTCGAGAGGGGAAGGGAAGGAGAAGGATGGAGGGCGAGGGGAGAGAGGGTTAACTCGAGGGAGGAGGGAAGGGAAGAAGAGGGAAAGGGAGGGGGAGGAGAGAGAGATTGGCTTGAGGGGGGGGGGGTAGATGGAGAGGATTAGGGGCAGGGGAGGAGGGAGGGGAGAAGGAGGGAAGGAAGGAAAAGGAAAAGAGAGAGAGAGGAGATAGAGGATTAGTTCGATGGGAGAGAGGAGAATGGAGGGGAGAGAGAAATAGGAAAAGAGGGAGGAGGAGGAAGGAAGCGGAGGGAGGGGGTAGGAGGGACGGTGAAGGGGGGAGAAGGAAGGAGGGATGGAGCAGCAGTTGGGGGAGAGGGGAAGGAGAGAAGGAGCTAGCTATATGCGAGGGGAAGGGAGGGGAAGAGAGAGAGGGAGTTAGCTTGAGAGAAGGAGGAGAGGAAGGGAAGGGGAAGGGGGAGAGAAGGGAGGAGAGGGGCTCGGGCGTCAGGGGCGGGAGGTAGTGAACGGGGAAAAGGGAATGGCGAAGGAGAAAGCGAATAAGGGAGGAGAGGAGGAGGGGAGAGGGGGAATCGGCGGCTGTGTGATGTGGTGGCAGTGACGAGCGGGAACAGTGCCGACAGTGAAATCCCGGTTAATCCCACCGTTCCACAGATCTGTCCTCTCCTCAAAAGGAATAAGTGATGGTGTTGCCTCTCTGGCGGCCGCTCCTGCTCGCTCGCTGCCTGGCTGTCTCTGTGTCTGTAGGTCTCGCTGCCGCCTCCTCTGTCTGTATGTGTGTCTGTTAGCCTGTGTCTGACGCTTTCCTTCACCTTGCCTTTCTGTCTGTTTGTTCGTCTGTCTGTCTGCCTCTCTAACGTTTTCTTTTACTCTATCTGTATGTTTGTCTGCCAGTCTGTCTGTCTGTCTGACGCTTTCTCTCACTCACTCTGTCTATCTGTCTCTCTAGCGCTTTATCTTCCTGTTCGTTCCCCGTCTGTCTGTCTTTGTATATGTCTATAGCTTCCTTTCACTCATTCTCTCTGTTTGCGTCTTCTCACTTTCTTACTTTCTTTCTGCCTCTCTGTTTCTCTGTCTCTTTCCAAGTCTCTTCTCCATGTATAGGTTACAGTCTATCTATCTATCTATCTATCTATCTATATTTATATCTATCTATATCTATATCTCTATCTATCTATCTATATTTATGTCTATCTATATCTATATCTGTCAATCTATCTAGCTATCTAGCTATTTATCTATCTACCTATCTATATATATTGTGTTCATCCACCTATTCAAATTTCTGTCCATCTATCTTCTGTTTATTTATCTATCTATTACGTTCGTCTACCTATTCATGTTTCCATCCATCTATCTCTCTACAAAACTATCTATCCGTCTCTGTCCATCTATCTGTCTACTTCTCCTTCTTCCTATCTTCACCCTCCACCCATTCGCCCTTCCCCTCCCCCTCCCCTCTCCCTTCCCTTACCCCTCCCCTTTCCCCTCCCCCTCCCCTCCCCCTTCCCTTCCCCCTCCCATCCCTCACCCCCCCCCCCTCTTCCACAGCAAGATGGGGGGGGGAGATCACCGCGCTAAGTTTGTAGATGATTTAGACTAGAAAATTAAATAGTGTATGATGAGGTGGTAAGGACTTTGATGTGCGGCCGAATAAACTCAGCGGTCTTCGTTAGTCGCGGGTTTTTATTAGCCCTTTGAAGTCCTTCTTTGCGCTCGACCGATGAAAGGATTTTCCGGTAATTTGTACGGCTCGCTCGCGGATTGCAGCGGCGGCCACCGGATCGGGGCCGCCGCGCCGACAGGTGCGGCGCGCGGAGGTCTCCAGGCTTTCATGCGCGGCGGGAGGGGCACGGGCGGCGCCGTCGCCTTGCTGCGCGGCCGTGCACGTGCGCTCACTGCTGAATTTGCGGTGTATGCACACATAAACAAACACTCTATAAATACTATTTATATGTATTATATTTATATATTATATTAATTATAATTTATATATATATATTATATATATTATTATATATATATATATATATATATATTATATATATATATATAATTATATAATATATATATATATATATATATATATATATATATATGTATGTATGAGTATATATATATATATATATATATATATATATATATATATATATATATAATATTATTTATATATGTATTGTGTTTGTTTTTTTGTGTGTGTGTGTGTGTGTGTGTGTGTGTGTGTGTGTGTGTGTGTGTGTGTGTGTGTGTGTTTGTATGTATGTGTACACAGATAGATACATGTATGCGAGTGTGTTATGTGCAAAAGTGTATCCTATTCGTATGGCCCTGGGGACTCTCAAACGATTCAACCTTGAGGAGATTGATTATTGCAAATAACAAAATTGCATTTCCATCATATCGACAGAAGAAAAGTGAAAACTGCAAAGAATAAGAAAATAAAAACGACAGGAGTTTTAATATATTCTTCGTGGCGCGGCGGAGGCCCTTTGATACTGCTAATGAAAGCGGTCTGTTTGTGGAAATAAGTGATTATAAATGTTTCTCCCCGCTATCAGACGTCATTAAAGCGGCGCACGGAATAAACAAAAGTCATGTGTTTAACTGAATTGCACTGCACTCTGGAAATATTGCCGGAGTTACTTATCGCTCGGTATTAAATCATTTCCCGGGAGACAATTATACTTTAATAAAAAAGAAAAGAAAAGAAAAAGTTTGTCTTAAGTGCGGTAAGAAAGCTGTAGGATTTGTGAACGTAATAGGAGAAGTCTTCAAGGATTTAAGGAAAAAACATAGGAGCAAATTGGATTTCAAGATAGGAATGGCAATAAAGAGAGAATTGTACAAATGATAGTAATAGTTGTTAATATTGTTATTGGCATTATTGCTGCTACTGGTATGATCGTTATGAACACCATTATCAAAATAATAATTTTATTTAACAATTAATATTATCCACAACATTATCATCATTTAGATCATCACTATCACTATTATTTATCGATATCCTTTTCGTTAAGAGGGAAAGGAGTAAGAGAACGAAGAGAACAAATGCAGGTATACAAAGCGAAGCGCAGAAGAAGCTGACACACAAGCAAAACTGACACACGCGGCTGATGATGTCTCCCAAAACTGATACACACTGACCAATGATCCTCGGACAAAACTGACAATACGAACACATAAAAGGACTGCTGATACCCTAATAAATGCTGACACATACACTGACTGCTGACACCGTGGCAATACTGGCACATATACTGGCAACTGGACTACTGCCATTCGCCACTGAACAAAATTCTCCTGCTCTTGAAATACAATTACCCAATGCTAAATACCAATACTCTTTGGTGCATTATAACAAGCTTTGGCTAGAACATCAGGCTCTATTGTTCCACTTTTGCTAAGCCAATATTTTCTTTTCTTTCCTTATCTTTCAATTCCATTTATTTATCTGTCGATGTTTCCATCTATCCATTCTGCTATTGATCTGTTTACCTCTTTATTCACCCATGGATTCCCTTATCTGTATATCAATATATCAATTTTACCATTGTTAAAGACGTGTAAAATATAACAGTGATAATATAACAGAAGTGATAAGGATAATCATCGCGTCAATATGTCAGTTCACATTCCTAGCGCTGTTATCATTATTGCCGCATTACAATTATCGTTATTATTATTTGTTATGAATACCAATATCGTTATTGTAATTATTATTGTTATCTTCATTATTGCTGCTGCTGTTTGTTTATTTTTCTTATTTATTATTGATATCGTTGCTATCACTAGCATTACTGTGTCATAACGTTGTCAGCATTTTCGCCATTGTTGTCAATATCGTCACCATTATTTTTATCATTATCATCATTATTATCAATATTATCATCATTGTTATCACTATTTTTATCATTATCATTATTTTCATCATCATCATGATCATTATTATTGTCATTATTACCTTAATATTATTATTATCATTATCATTAGTAGTAGTAGTACTATTATTTTCATTATTACGGAGAGAGAAAGTTGGGAGGAGAAAGAGTGCGAGGAGAGAGAGAGAGAGAGAGAGAGAGAGAGAGAGAGAGAGAGAGAGAGAGAGAGAGAGAGAGAGAGAGAGAGAGAGAGAGAGAGAGAGAGAGAGAGAGAGAGAGAGAGAGAGAGAGAGAGAGAGAGGAAGGGAAAGGGTGAAGAAGGAAAGAGAAGACAAGCAGACAGACGGACAAATAGAGAGAGACAGAAACAGACCGTGAGGCAGAGGCAGAAGGAGACGGACACGCCTGCATACATGCGCCCAAAGAGAAATGCAACAGAGCCACGCGAGGCTGTCAGTGTACCAACCTCATTGCCAGTGAACCAACCTCAGCGCCAGTGAACCAACCTCAGCGCCAGTGAACCAACCTCAGCGCCAGTGAACCAACCTCAGCGCCAGTGAACCAACCTCAGCGACAGTGAACCAACCTCAGCGCCAGTGAACCAACCTCAGCGCCAGTGAACCAACCTCAGCGCCAGTGAACCAACCTCAGCGCCAGTGAACCAACCTTAGCGCGAGTGTACCAACCTCAGCGCCTGTACCAGCAACCTCAGAAACCCGCTGCTACCTGTCCATACGTCGGTTCAATAACACGCTAATGATCTCTTCAAATACATACCCACAGACAATAAATTTGTAATGAGAATGTTCTAAGGTAAATATTGAGGTTGGCGGAGAGGGGAGGAGAGTTAGAAAGGGGAGGGAACTGGAAAGATGGAAGGAAGGAAAGGGAGAGGGAGACAAAGAGAAAGAAAGAGTGAGAGTGAGAGAGAGGGATAGAGAGATATAAAAAGAGTGAAGGGGGAAGGGAGAGAGGGAAAAAGAAAGGACAGACCAGAGAGAGAGAGATATAGAAAGGGGGGAAGGAAGATAGGAAGAGTTAAGAGAGAAGAAGAGAGAGTGAAAGAAAGAGAGAAAGAAAGAGAGGAAGAAGAAAAAAGGAAGTAGAAGTAAGAAAAAAAGAACGAGAGAGAAATCATCAGAGAAAGAGAGAGAGAGTGGAGAGGGGAGAAAGAAACAAAGAGGCTATATGAATTTACCAAATCACAGTTTGATTTATCGGTTAAATTGGTTAATATTACAGTTTGTTTTACAATGGCACACAAATTTAAAAGAATAATACATGACCATAAAATATGAATTACTTTTCTGATTTGTTCAATGATATGTTGTGGTTTGTATTATATCAGAATTACGAATATCAATGGATAGTATATCATTTATTGTCTTTACAGATTTATCATCTGAATGAAGAATGTGTAAGTATGTGCGTAACCATGTAAGTCTATTCGTGCGTGTGTTATTTATAAGTGATAATGTGGGTGCGTTTGTGTGTGTGTTTGTGTCAGTGATTGTGTGTGCGAGCTTGTGCTAGTGTCTGTGATTGTGTGTTTGTAATTGGGTGTGTTTGTCTCTGTTTGAGTGTGTGTGTTTGATATTGTCTATGTATGCTGTGTGCGTTATTATTTGTGATTATATTTGCACTGTATCTGCGTGAGCGTGTGTGTTTGATATTGTCTATGTATGCTGTGTGCGTTAATATTTGTGATTATGTGTGCACACGTACATACCTGGTTAATTCGCCACCTCCCAACCCCTTCCCCGGCTTATCCACCGAGGCACCTCACTGCCCATCAAACAAAGGTTCGCAATGAATCAGCTTGTTGTATATAAACTCCAAGTTACAAATGCTTAGGATCAAATTATCCCCGTGAAATATGTCTCCCCCAAAGCCATCAATAATGCCGTAGTTATGGATTACACAGAGCGAACAAAAGCTTCCCAGATGTGAATAATAGAATGTTCGAAACTTTGCACATCAATAAGGAAAGAAATCCTATAAGTGTGTATGAGGATTACACATGATGTAGCCATTCCTCAAGGGATACGAACACACATCATACTCGGACGCGAACAGTGTATACTCGCATAATAACAGGCAGATGGTAAATCTATACGGAACAAATGACAAATGAGCTTCTTTGGCGAAGGTTCTGACGGAGGGAGAGTGTGAGGAACAAGGGGCGATAAAGTAAGAGAAGGAGAGAGAGAAAAGCTAAACAGGAAGAGAGAGGGAGAGAGATACGAGAAAGAGGGGTGATATTATGGAGGAAGAAATAGGAGAGCGAGAGAAAAAAATATGTAAAAAAGGAGAAAGAGAAACGAAAAAAGAGAGAAAGGTTTTAGAGAGAAAGAGAAAAGAGAGATAAAGAGAAAATAAATAGGTAGAGAGAAGCGATAAAGATTAAGAGAGAAAGTAGGGAGGAAGAGAGTGAGTGAGGGAAAACAAACATAAAGAAGAAAGATAAGCAAGAAAGGGCGAAAGAGGCAGCAGAAAGGAAGAGGAGAGAGACGGACAGAAAGACAGACGGACAGACATGTAAAATAAGAGAGTGAAAACTGCGCAGTTTACAAAGGTCGACATATGTGTCATCCTCGTTATATTTCTTCTCTTCGTTTCCATTACCTTTCTTCTTTCTTTCTTTCTTTCTTTTCTTTTTCTTCTTTTTGTTGATGTTGTTGTTCGCTTTCTCGGTTTTGTTCTTCTCCTCTACGTTTTTTCTTCACTGTTCTCAAACCGACACGACAGTTTTCACTCAAAAGATCCCATTATGATAAGCATCTCCACAACCTTTATTCTCCTGCCTGTATTATTCATAGCACTTGGCCATTCCTCCCGCCGTCCCCAACTCCTTCCGGCCTGCATCTCCCCCCATGCGACCCCCTCCGAGGACCCTTTCACACTAGCCCCTCCTCCTACCCATCCCGAGGTTGCTAGACCCTCTCCCAAGGACTACTCCCAATCCCGTACTAAGGGAGCCCAATTACCTCCCTCTCTCTGTGCGAATGACTTGACATTACCCCCTCCTTCAACTAGGGACCCACACGAACCCCCTCCGTCTCGCTTCAGCAAGGATTCCCCTTCACACCCTCCTCTATCCCTATATTAAGGGCTTCCTTTTTCAAGGGCTCCACACTACCTCCTCCCCTCCTAGTACTAAGGACCCCCTCACTATCACTCTTGCCCCAAGCCACCTTTCCTCCTTTTAAAAGCCGGGTCAAAGGTCAAGCCTACCCCAAGAGTCCCGCCAGGCTGTTGCAGGAACCCACTCCTCCGGAGGGACGCCTTGTTAGGGCCGTTGGTGTTTGTTTGCGCCGGAGATCTGACGGAATGAGAAATATCATCGCCAAAGCAGTCATTTGCCTCCGTGTTTGGCCTCGCTACCATTCCCCTGCTTCTGCCTCGGGTTTTTCTTTCCTTTTTTATTTCTTCCGTTTTCTTGTGTATAAATGTTATACAACATACATATGGTATGTACGTATGGGCTGGGTATTGTGTCTGTGATGTATTATTCATACTTGAAAATATAGACGTTTTGGTTAAATGTGGTTTGGTTGTGTGTTGTATACGCAGCAGATAAAAGCAGACTGAAAGAGAAAGAAGAAGAAGAAGAAGAAGAAGAAGAAGATGGCATTGTTAGAAGGAAAGAAAATAGAAAGCGTCAGGAGAGAGAGAGAGAGAGAGAGAGAGAGAGAGAGAGAGAGGAGAGAGAGAGAGAGAGAGAGAGAGAGAGAGAGAGAGAGAGAGAGAGAGAGAGAGAGACCCTAACAACTACAGACGCCCGTATAAGGTGTGCAAACACTTCATCATACGCACCAAAGCAGCAATGGGTTTACGTACATGAATTAAGTTTGTATTATTTCTCTTAATTTATTCATTAGATTTGATCAGAAAAAAGAAAGGTAGAATAAAATAAGATTAATGCTAATAATGATGATAATGATAACGACGATGATAATAATGACGATAATAAATGTAATAATAATGATATTGATAATGATAACGATTATAATCATGATGATTATAACAACACTAGCAATGGTGAATAAGATAAAGCAGTAAAAAGATCGACAAGTTCGTGATATGAACACAGAAACAAATCTTTGTAAAGGAATAAGGAAGTAAACAATCCGGAAGAGAAAAAGGAAAAGGAGAGGGGAGAGTGAGAGGGCGAAGGACGACGGAAGAAAAGGACGAAGGCAGGAGAAGGAGCAGGAAAAGAAAAAGAGAAAAAAATGAATATAAGAAAAAAAAGAAACAAAGGAGATGGAAAAGGGTGGAACCAGAGAGAGAGAAAAGAAAAGACGAGAAACGGGAGAGACAGAGAGGGGAGAGAAAGGAAAGTGAGATGAGGAGGAGATAGGAGAAAGAAGTTTGGGGTGAGGGGGGGGAGGAAGGGGGGAGGGGGGTAGCGTATCAAGTAAACGCAAACTTCTAAGAACTTTTTTTCTTCGTTTATTTTTTTCTCTCTCTTTCTTTTTTTTCCTGAAACGGTTCTTGTCTTACACCCGATACATTTTTGCTTATAATCTAATATTTTGTAGCCGTTGCTGTTACTGTTCTTGTTGTTTTTGTTGATATCGGAAAGAATAGGGAATGAGAAAATGAGCAAAGAAAAGACGAAAGGGAGAGAAATGGCAAATAGAATGAGAAAACAAAAAGAAAAAAGGAAAATAAACGAAGTCGAAAGACAGGGGCAACATATGGATGGATGGAGAGAAACACAAGTTGAGACTTGTTCAAGTATAAAAAGTGACACAGTCGCCTAATGAACTTGTCTTTTCTGCTCTCTCTCTCTCTCTCTCTCTCTCTCTCTCTCTCTCTCTCTCTCCTCTCTCTCTCCCTCTTCCGCTCATCCGTCTCCCCCTCTCTCTCCTCCTTCTCCCTTTCTCCTCCTCTCTCTCTCTCTCACTCTCTCTCTCCTCTCTCCCTCTCTCTCCCTCTCTCTCTCTCTCTCTCTCTTCTCTCTCCTCTCCTCTCCTCTTCTCTTCTCCCCCTTCCTCTCTCTCCTCTCTCTCTTTCTCCTCCTTCTCTTCTCCTCTCTTTCTCTCCTCTCTCTCTCTCTCTCTCTCTCTCTCTCTCATCCTCTCTCATTCATGCTCTTTCTCTCTTTCTCTCTTCCTCTCTTATCCCTCTTGCCTCGTCATCCCTCTTAGTCTTACCTCCTTCCTTCTTTTTTTCCCTTCCTTCTTGCTCCTCCTCTCTCCTCCCCTTTCTGCTCCTCTTCCTCTTCTTCTCCTTCGTCCACCGCCGTAAGTAATGAAAGGGGAGGAACGAGGGAGTGTCAAAATAACACAAGAATATTCATGTTACTTGCTTCTTCCTAATTGTTACTGGTCTTGCCTTTTACCCCCCTTTCCTCCCCTCGCATTTCCCCCCCTCCATCGTTTTTATATATCCAAAACCACACATAATTTTGGTATATGTATATTATATTATATATTATAATATATAATATATATATATATATAATATATATTTTGGTGTGTGTGTGTGGTGTGGGTTGTTGTGTGTGTGTTTGGTTGTTGTGTGTGTGGTGTGGTGTTTTGTGTGTGTGTGTGTGTGTGTGTGCGTGTGTGTGTGAGGAGGGGGGGATATGTGTCACACATAAAATGATAGCCGGGTAGACCCTCAGCCTCTCTCGCCGGCCCCTCTCCGGCCTCCTCAATATCCTCAGCACAGCGCCCCGTCTCCCTCGGCCTCACCTGCGTGACACCTGCGTCGCCGCCTCTCACGGCCTTCGTCCAGCCTTGCTCTGATTTGCAAGTTCAAGGGTCTGGCGGGCCCGGCGTTGTGGGTTTTTTTTGAGTTTTTTTTTTTTTTTTTTTTTTTTTTTTTTTTGCTTTGTTTTCACTCTTCTCTCTCTCCTTCCTATCTATCTATTATCTATCTATCTACTACTATCTATCTATCTACATATTATCTATCGATTCTATCTCATCTTCCTCCTGCCCTCAATCCCTCTCTGTCCCTTCTTTTATGTCGGTTTATTAAAATATGGGAGATAGTTCCCTGCTCCCCATTTTCGGCATTCACTGATATACATTTGATATGAAGGAAAGGAGGATGGAAAATGTTTTCTCGTTTCAATCTTTAAAAAAAAAAGTGTATATATGTATATATATATATATATATATATATATATATTAATTGTTGTGTGTGTGTTGTGTGTGTGTGTGGTGTTGGTGTGTGTGTGTGGTGTGTTTTGGGTGTGTGGTTGTGGGTGGCCTCAAAATTTAATCGCCTAGACTACCACCCCTTCCCCCCCGCCAGCAACTCGAACCAAAAAGGAAAAATTAAAAACCACTCCACCACACATATTATATTATATTATATATAATATATATATTATAATAATTTTTATATATTAATTTTATAATTTGTGTGGTGTGTGTGTGGGTGTGTGTGTGGTGTGTGTGTTGGTTGTGTGTGTGTGTGTGGGGGTGTTGTTGTGTTGCGTGTTGTGTTGTGTGTGTGGTGTGCGTGTGTGGGTGGTGTGTTGGGGTGTGTTGTGTGGTGTGGTGTTGTGTGTATATGTGTATTATGTATATATATTATATATATTAAAAATATTATAATATATATATTAATATAAAGTGTTGTGGTTGGTGTGTGTGTGTGTGTATATATATATACAGTGCCGGGTAAAATAGAGATGGTGACTCGGAAAAAAAAAAAAAAAAAAAAAAACACCGGGCGGAAAGGCAATGGCAAACCACCGCTCTAAATTGCTAAGAAAATCATGGAAGCCTATGATCGTCAAGGCCGCGGTGGCCGAATGGTTAGAGCGTCGAACTCGAGACTGTCACGACGGCAATCTGAATTCGAGGGTTCGAGTCACCGGCCGGCGCGTTGTTCCCTTGGGCAAGGAACTTCACCTCGATTGCCTACCTAGCCACTGGGTGGCCAAGCCAGCCCAAGTCAGTGCTGGTCCCAAGCCCGGATAAAATAGAGAGAATGATTACCTAAAAAAAAAAAAGAAAAAGAAAAAGGGACACCGGCACTCTCCGTGGAAAGGAACTGGGGACCCTAAACCCCGTACTCACTCCAAGAGCATCACAGCATGAAAACTACAATTAAGTATCATGCTGTGACCACGGCGGCTCAGACATGAACCTACCGTTAAAAGAAGAAGATATATATATATATATGTATGTATGTATGTATGTATGTATGTGTATATATAAATATATATATATATATGTGTGTGTGTGGTTTTTTTATTTATTTATCCATTCATTTACTTATTTATATAAAAAACATATATATGAATATTTATACACACACACACACCACACACACACACACACCGATATATATATATAATATATAATATATATATATATATATATATATATATATATATATATATACATATATATATATATATATATACATATATATATATTCATATATAGACAGATAGATAGATATGTATGAATACATATCTATATATATATATATATATATATATATGTGTATATTTATTTATATATATATATATCTATATATATATATATATATATATATATATATATATATATATATATATACATAAAAGATCCTTAACATGTTTACTTGCCTTGCGCTGAAAGCAGAAGAGGGAGCAGGTATAATACCAAGGCCAGCATCGTGATCGAGGAAGATCTGCTTACTAGGCCCGGGTTTCCGACATCTGCGAACCAAAGGAAAAACGTGAATTTTAGATAAACGCGACAGGAGGAAAGAGAGGAAGATTGATGGAGGAGATTATGGGGGGTCAGGAGGAAAGGGAGGAAGATGGCGAGGAGGATTCGGGACGAAGGAGGAAGAGGAATCTTATGTAAGGAAAAAGGGAACCTTTGACGATGACGCTCCAAAAGGGCGGGAAAAGGGAGAGAGAGAAAAAAGGGGGGGAGACAATGATAATAATAAACAGACATGTAGAGACGAGAGAATGAGGAGAGAGGGATACAGAGAGGGAGAGAAGAGATGGGTTAGAAGGGGGGAGAAGAAAGAAAGAAGAATGAGAGAGAGTGAGAGAAAGAGAATGAAAGAGAGAAAGGGAGAAAAATAGGGAGGTAGATAGATAGATAGAGAGAGAGAGAGAGATGCAAGAGGGAGAACAGTAGAGAGAGAAGAGAGAGAGAGAAAAGAAGAATGAGAGCAGGTTCACTGCGATAGAGAGCGATAACCATAGATAAGCTAGGGACTGAATGATCCTCAAATATCCTGAATAACTTCTTTTCTTCTCTCCTTTTTTTCTCTTTTTCTTCGTTGAGTCCCTCTTTCCTTCTTATCCATGGATCCCCCTTCTTCTCTCTCGCTCTCTCTCTCTCGTCGCTCTCTCCTCTCTCCATCTCTCTTCTCCCTCTCTCTCTCTCTCTTCTCTCTCTCCTCTCTCTCTCTTTCTCTCCTCTCCTCCTTCACTCTCGGCTAACTCCTCTCTCCTCTCTCTCTCATTCTCCTCTCCCCATCTCTCTCTCTCTTTCTATCTGTCTTTCTCTTCTCTCTATCTCTCTCTCTCTCTCTCTCTCTCTCTCTCTCTCTCTCCTCTCTCTCTCTCTCTCTCTTCCTCTCTCTCTCTCTCCTCTCTCTCTTTCCTATCCTGTACTCTTCTCTCTCTCTCTCTCTCTCTCTCTCTCTCTCTCTCTCTCTCTCTCTCTCTCTCTCTCTCTTAAACCTTCTTCTTTAATTTCACCATTTCTTTTTCCTTCCCCATCTCTCTCTCTCTATTTATCTATCTGTCTATCTATCTATCTATTTATCCCTCTCTCTCTCCTCTCTCTCTCACTCTCTCTCTCTCTCTCTCTTTCATCCTCCCTCCTCCTCTCTCTCTTCCTCTCTCTCTCATATCTCCCCCTCTTTCTCCTCGTTTTCTTTCGCTCATTTTTCCTCTTCGTAGTCCATATATTCTCATACTTTTTGCTGACTTTAATAGTGACGCATGCTCTACTAAATCTTAGAAGGAGCAAGGTATTGGAAGGCGGTTGTTTACAATGTAATTACACGAGCCCAAATGGACGGTAGAGCTAGCTAGTAACGTTAGGTGATGCAAATAAGAATGAGTCTGTGCTGCCGTATTTCGTAATCAGAATGGTTGCTTTAGAATGAATAGAAAAAAAACACTCGTTGAAGTATATAAAGTTATTTTTTTTATTCTTTTCAAAATTGTAAGTGAATATCTAAGTTTAGGTAAATAAAATCAGTGAATGATTAAGGAACTTAATGTAAAAAGTAAAAATGAGAAAAAAAATCAATATTTTTCCCGTTATACATGATTGGTAAACTTTCTTGGAACCCGTTTTTTTTTCTCTCTCTCTTTTTTCTCTCTACCACTTCTTTCCTAATCTTATTAACATCTTTCTTGAGAAGACGAAGTGATATGGTCCAACACGCGTTCTTAGCCGAGCATTTTTCAGAAACCGGCGTAGTGTTCAGATAAAATTTTCATGACATTCAACTTGGGAAGTCGCTCGCGAAATGTAAACAAGCAAGATTTTCCGCAGACGACGCGACTGACCTGTCAACTTGGAGAGGGAATCACTCCAGGATTTTGTAGTTTGTAGAAATGGAGCTGGCGAACTGTGGAGCAAAAGCGTTTAATTGACTGTGCACACATATAGAAGAACAGGGGGAGAGGAAGAGAGAGAGAGAGAGAGAAAGAGAGAGAGAGAGAGAGAGAGAGAGAGAGAGAGAGAGAGAGAGAGAGAGAGAGAGAGAGAGAGAGAGAGAGCGTTAGAGAGAGATAACAAACAGCGGAAATAGACAAACAGACCAATAGCAAAAGGGTAGCAACACGAACAAGAAAAAGAGAAACCGCACACGTGCAACATTCAAGTGCGTGCATGTGCTTTTATGCTTCGCCAGACGCACAAACGCTGCACCGTCCGCCCGCACAGCCTCCGCGCCTCACCAAGTAGGCAAGCCATAATGCAAGGCGACTGGTTGGTAATTGCTTGGGCGTCGGCGATGCTAAGGACACAGCTCAAGTTGCGACAGCCTCCGACTCGGGCCGAGGCTCCTTCTGCGTCGGGTCTTCTGCGGAGAGACGAAGGCAGACGAAGGGAGGAGGGCGTCGGTCGGTTGTGCCTCTGATTCTTCTTTCTTTCTCTTTTGCTTTTCCCTCTTCTGCCATTATGACAACTACTTCTCCTTCAACTTGCTCCGTCTCTATTTTTTTTTCTTCTTCTTCTTCTCCTCCTCCTCCTCCGTCTCTTCGTCATCTTCTTCCTTCTCCATGTCCTCCCAATCCTCCACCTTTTTTCATTCTTCTCTATTTCCGTCTTCCTTCCTCCTCCTCATGCCAATCATCCTGCAATCCTTGTCCTGCCCATGACTTCTCCACCACCTCCTCCATTTCCTTCTCTTCCACCTCCTCCACCTCCTCAGCCTTCCTCCTCCTCCACTCCCACATATCCTCCACCCTCCTCCCCCACCTCCTCCATCTTCCACTTCCTCCATCTTCCACCTCCTCCGCCTTCTCCTCCACCTCCTCCGCACACACCCCTCTCAAGCACAGCCCTCAACCGATCTTTTTTTCTTTCATTTTTTATTTACTCCGAGCTATTGATTCGACAGCTCGGAACATCGACACCTCCGCCCCTTAGTCGACACCTGCCTCGATAATATGTCGCCGCGGGATTTGCGAAGGATTTTCATCTCCGTAAAAATGTAAAAGCCTCAAGCGGAGGTCGGGGGAAGGGCCCTTGGAGTTGGGGGGGGGGGGGAGACGTGCTGTTATTATTGTTCTCAATTTTATTATTATTATTATCATTATTATTATTATTATTATTATTATTATTATTATTAGTGTTGTTGTTGTTGTTGTTGTTGTTGTTGTTGTTGTTGTTGTTGTTGTTTTTTATTTTCATTATTATCTTTTTTATTATCGTTTTATTATCATTATCATTTTTATTATTATTATTATTATTATCATTATCATCATCATCATCATCATCACCATCATCATCACCATCATCATTATTATTATACTATTGCTAATGGTATTATTGTTGTTCTTGTTATCATTATTATCATTATCATATTATTATTATACTATTGCTAATGGTTTTATTGTTTTCAT
>NC_051428.1:13829648-13832148 GCF_015228065.2 Penaeus monodon | reverse complement strand
CCCCTCGCTCCCCTTCCTATCCCTCTCCTTCAGTTCCTTTCCTTACCCCTTCCCTTCCTCCCCCTTTCCCTTTCTCTCCGCCATTTATCACTCCCTCTCCCCTTTCTTTCTACCCTTCCTCCTCCTGGCCTCACCTCTTTCCCCTTTCTCGTTTCCCTTCCTCCTCCTATCCCTTTCTCTCCTCCCTTCCCCCACCTCTTCCCCCTTTATTTCTATCCTTCCTTCCCCATTCCTATTTCTCTCCTCCCTTCCCCCCCTCCACGGCCCTGACCCAACGCCTATTCACCCTCCCATTCCTCACCTATCCCTATCTCTCTCCCCTTCCTCCCCCCTTCCCCCTTTCTCTCGCCGCTTCCATTTCTCACCCAATGCCGTTATAACTAATCAGGATCAGCGTGGGAAGACCTGTTATTGTATCTATGTGTGTACGGGAGCGTGGGTGCGTTTACGTGTGTCTGTGTGTGTACATCTGCGTTTATTTTGAGTTTGTGTGTGTGTGTGTTCGTATTCATGCATATAATTTGTGTTTGTCTGTTAATGTGTGTGTGTGTGTGTGTGTGTGTGTGTGTGTGTGTGTTTGGAAATTTCATCTCAGGTTGTGAGAGGGTGTTCTGCCAACAGATGGTCTGTAGTTCTGTGTGTGTGTGTGTGTGTGTTTGTGTGTGTGTGTGTGTGTGTGTGTGTGGTGTGTGTGTGTGTGTGTGTGTGTGTGTGTGTGTGTGTGTGTGTGTGTGTGTGTGTGTGTGTGTGTGTGTGTGTGTGTGTGTGTGTGTGTGTGTGTGTGTGTGTGTGTGTGTGTCTGTGTGGATGTACACATACAACGCTGCACTTCCATCAGAGTCGCCTGGAGTAGACCGAAAACCCGCTTCCTTGTCACATGACAATATGTTACTGCCTCCAACCACCTCATGGCAAGAGGTCTCATGGCGTCATTAGCACCATCACCCATTAACAAAGCAATCACCAACTTTAATTGCCAGAAGGAACGAGGAAAAATCTTTTCTTCGAGAGAGGAAAAATGAACTTAATCTTGAGGGTTGTGACGATGTCGTAATTACGGCAACCTTTCCCGTTTCGAACAAGGTCATCTATCACCATCGAGGCTTTGAGGGCTCTCGCATGCGTGCGTGCGTGCGTGCGTGCGTGTGTGTGTGCGTGCGTGCGCGCGCGCGCGCGCGCGCGGTGTGTGTGTGTGTGTGGTGTGTTGTGTGTGTGTGTGTGTGCGTGTGTGTGTGTGTGGTGTGTGTGTGTTTGTGTGTGTGTTTTGTGGTGTGTGTGGTGTGTGTGTGTGTGTGTGTGTGTGTTTTACTTATTTTTAATGTCCAGACGATAAGAAAATAATGTAACGAACTCCGCAATTTAAAGATCATGATCAAAGTACCTCAGGCTGATATCCTATAAATCATGAAACATGGATTATACTAAAAACGTTTCGATCAGATATCTCCCTCAGGAATCTTGTGGACGTAGAGGGGAGTCGGTGCCATTCTGCAAGACTAATAATATTACAGGAACGAAAACAGAAACTATCATTCGGTATGCCGGATATGATGTTCAGAAATTATTTATATGGAAAAGGGTGTTATACGTGCACGATGTCTTGAACTTCTGGATGATCAGGAAGTTTAAAACAAACGGCTGTAATTGGGGAAAAGTTTTGTGTCTCCCGAAGAAAGGGTTATAACTCTCTTTTTGTTTGTGTGTGCTGTCTCTCTTGGCTGCCCATCTGTTTGTGTGTCTGGCTGGCTGTCTGCTCGTCTGTCTGTCTGTATGTCTGACTTTTTTTTCTGTCTTCCTGTCTTTCTCTATCTCGATCTATATCTCTTTCTCTCTCTCCCTCTCGCTCTCGCTCTCTCTCTCTTTCGCTCTCGCTTTCTCTCTTTCGCTCTCGCTTTCTCTCTCTTTCGCTCTCGCTTTCTCTCTCTTTCGGCTCTCGCTTTCTCTCTCTTTCGCTTGGGCTTTCTCTCTTTCGCTCTCGCTTTTCTCTCTTTCTCGCTCTCGCTCTCTCTCTCTCTTTCGCTCTCTCTCTCTCTTTCGCTCTCGCTCTCTCTCTCTCTTTCGCTCTCTCTCTCTCTTTCGCTCTCTCTCTCTCTCTTTCTCTCTCGTTTTCACTTTCGCTCCCTCTCTGTTTCTGTCCCTCTTTCTCTTCCTCTTTCACTCTTTTTTTTCCCTCCGTCCTCCCTCTTTATTTCCACAAGTTTAGAGTCTATCTCTCTGTCTAGTTCTGGGTGTATGTGCACATGTGCATGTTCTCCCTGTCTCACAGAATGCAAGTGTGTATTACTACTGAAACAGCCTGGAAGAGAAACTTGAAAAGAAAAAGCTAACTTCTCGCAAGATCCCCGAGCATCAGACTAGTCTTCCCAAGGCGACGAACTCTTTCTAACTCCTATCTTTCAGTGCCTCCTTAAGGATAAAAGTGGCCCCCAGGGTACTCCTACAGGATATAGGAAGGCTTCCAGACGCGATGGACGAGTAATTAGGGCGGATTTTATTATAC
>NC_051428.1:13773949-13783949 GCF_015228065.2 Penaeus monodon | reverse complement strand
ATCACTATCACTATCACTATCACTATCACTATCACTATCACTATCACTATCACTATCACTATCACTATCACTATCACTATCACTATCACTATCACTATCACTAATTATCATTATCATTATCATTATCATTATCATTATTACTATTATCATTATTATTATCATTATTATTTTCATTATCATTATTATCATTATTATTGTTATTATTATTATTATTATTATTATTATTATTATTATTATCATTATTATTATTATTATCATTATCATTATTTTTACTATCATTATTATTATCATTATTATTTTCATTAGTAGTAGTAGTAGTAGTAGTAGTAGTAGTAGTATCCTCAATATTATTCCTATTATCATTTTCAATATCCCATTGATCATCGATATTATTTTTATAAATAATACTTAGCTGTTTGGTATCGATGCCTCCTTATTTTAATAGCCCCCCCCCCCCACACTCATAATTTTTTACGGTGAACCTCTTTCTATAAATAAGAATCTTTCTTTCAAATTCCTAGAGTTTTTTTCCTTTGCACGTGTTCTAACACTAATTCTATATAGTATTGTGTCCGTTTGATGGTTTGTACAACATTCAGTATCTATTCGTTTATTGTTTAAATAATTCATACTTGTTTAATTCATTGATGTCTACCGTAATCACAGATGAATTATTGATGGCATTATTCATTCTTCCAATGCATTTTGTGTTTATCAGCCTATGGACCCGTTCTTCCAGGTGTCCAGACATGGCGAAGCTTGTGCATTCATGAGTCTGCCATTATTCACGTGATTACTCTTTCTGTGAGGACGAGAACAAAGCTGGCATTTCTAAGTCGTTTGCCTCAATTGTTTATAAAACTGGGTCTAGAGGAGGAGGAGGAGGAGGAGGAGGAGGAGGAGGAGGAGGAGGAGGAGGAGGAGGAGGAAGAGGAGGAGAAGGAGGAGGAGGAGGAGGAGGAGGAGAAGGTGGAGGAGGAGGAGAGGAGGAGGAGGAGGAGGAGGAGGAGGAGGAGGAGGAGTTAGTAGAGGAGGAGGAGGAGGAGTTAGTAGAGAGGGCCAGAGGGGAGGAGGGAGGAGAAGGAGGAAGAGGAAGAGGGGAAGGAAGAGGAGGAGAAAAGTAGGAGGAGGAGGAGAGAGTGGAAGGGGGAGGAAGACGAGGAGAAGGGAAAACAACAAAAACGAGAACAAGAACAAGAAGAGGAAGAAGAGGAGGAGGAAATTGAGGAAGAGGAGGGAGTGGTCCACGAAGAGTAAAGAACCGTGACAGAAAGAAAATCTACTTATCATCCAAAACCAATGCTTCTCGAACTGTTAGCATCGCTTCCCCCGGCAGTGATGTGATGGCCACCCTTACCCTTCCCAGTCCTCCTCATTTAGGTTAGATTAAAGGAAGAAAATATTGGGTTGCTGTTTTTTTATGAATTTTACATGTAAGAAATCCATTCTATTTAAAGGAATAAAGAATTTAGACAATAGTCCTTTGACGAAAATCTAAATCAGACTATTGCTCCTTTCATTACAAATTGGAGGTAAACCATTATTTCTTTGCTTTACTGTTTTATCATTAATGGGACCCATTATAACGTATCTCCATCAATGCGAGGGTCTGTAGAGGACTGTGCATATCGGAAATAAGCCTCTGCGTCTTTCAACCGCCTCCTGGCTTTGGTTTTAATGCAAACTAAAGCCGAGAAGCCAGGCCCGCGACGGCAAGTCGTGGCAAAAGGGATGAGCGCAATGAGAGCTCTCCGTGAGGGAATGTTCCTGCTCCAGTTTAAGCCAAAAACGACCAGCTCTTCCCTCTAATAATGATAATCACGTGCAGGTTTTATGCTCACTTGGTGCAAAAAAAAATTAGCTTTGTTGCTGTGTCACAGTCCTCAATCACCTCTTTACCAACAAGAAATGCTTTACTATTATCATTCATTCACTGATATTTTCTTTATCATTCATCAGCTTATTTATTAATTCACTTGTGTATTAATTTATTAAATCTATTTATAATTCTACTCGAAAGAGCTATCATTTAAAGAAAGTATCTCATTACCTCCCACAAAAAGCTTCATTGCTCCCACAGACAATCATAAATATCCTTAAAATAATGCACGAGAAAGTAAGATGATAATAATAATAAAAAATAACTAGATAGCAACGCAAGAATGTTTAGGGAGAAGGGAGAGCTGATAGAATGTTGAAACATATGATAAAACATACCAAGCAGGGGAGAGCAGTAAGCATGCTAGAAATCAATGTTGAACACTTAGGCGCGCCAATTACAGATTGTCGGTAGAAAGAATGTTGCATTTACTTTCCAGCAATCCGTATTGCAAGACCACGTGACACGTGATAACATTTTCATTGCAAATACACTTCTATGAAAAGAAACACAGCATACGCCAGGAATCGAGTAATACATCGTGACGTTTCGGTACCACGTCTCTCCTCATCAGATAGCAGAAATGAGAAAGTCTTTGCCGCCTGAGAAGGAGAGTAGTTTAACTAGTTTAACTAATAAACTATTTCTTTCGAATTAAACTATTTCTCTCTCTCTCTCTCTCTCTCTCTCTCTCTCTCTCTCTCTCTCTCTCTCTCTCTCTCTCTCTCTCTCTCTCTCTCTCTCTCTCTCTCTCTCTCTGCTGGTACTATCTTTAAATATCATTACCTACTTATTCTCGCATTATCTTTTAGTCATAGTTTCATGTTTTTGAAATATCTGAAAAACAAAATACATAAATGGAGAACGAGAGACATGAATAGCCAATAATGCAGGTTCTCATTGCATCATTAGAAGGGATTGCTGGAAATTTCTGAGCATCTCATTGAAGCTCTATATAAAAGAATATTGTACACAGTCTTCACAAACCTTAATTATCTTGAGCATGTACTCAATTACGAAATAATCCTCAGAAGAATACAAATTATTATACGTCACTGTCTATTTCTATTTATAGTTTTTTTATTTAATTCATTTTATTTCTCTCTCTTTCTCTTTCTCTTTCTCTTTCTCTTTCTCTTTCTCTTTCTCTCTCTCTTTGCCCTTTTCACTCTTTTACTTTCAATTTTTTTTATCTTATTTCTTACTTCTTTCTTTCAAGGAGTTGTGGCATCGGTACAATAATTAACTTAATCAATATCGCGCTTCCTTCTTCTCCTTCTTCTTCTACTACTACTGCCACCACTACTACTACTACTACTACTATTACTACTATTACTACTAGTTCTTCTTTTTTCTTTTTCTGCTTTCTTTTTTTCTTTCTTTTTCTTCTTCTTCTACTTTCTCTTTTCCGTCTCTCTTTTCTTCGCTTTTTTTTTCTTCTTCTTCTTCCTCTTCTTCTACTACTAGTATTGCTACCACTACTACTACTACTTCTTATTCTTCTTCATTTTCGTTTTCCTTCTTTAAAAATCACCCTTGATATTTAAGTACGTGATCCCACACGAGAAACCTACAAAGAAAGCTGTTCACTTCTTTACGCAATTTTAAGCGTCATGCCACCAGTGCGAAATGAACAAACCATGGATTAAATATGCAGGTCTTGAGCAAAGTACTTCAGGGCAGTGCAGTCGTTGAAAAGAAGGCAGAGCGGGGGATGCGATGTATAGGCAGATAGAGAAGAGACAGCCAGAGAGGACGAAGGTGAGAGACAAAGAGAGAGAGACAAACAAACAAACAGACGAACAAACTAACAAACAAACAAATAAACAAACAGAGAAAGAAGAGAGAAAATGCGAAAGAAAAGGAGAGAGAGAAAGAGAGACATATAGACAGACAGACAGATAGAAAGAGAAAGAGAAAAAGGAAAGAGAGAGCGAGAGAGAGTAAAAAGACCTGTTTCCTCAGCTTTGGTAGTCCATTTGATGTTCTTTGGGCATAATGGACTATCCAGCTCATGTTCATCGTTTTTCCTTTGAACAAGTGGAACATTGCATTTAGGGAAAGGAAGATTAGCAGGTGAACTCAAAGAAGTCCTAGAGAAGCGGGTTATTTATTTCTGTAAATTTAGGTGGATGCAAGCTTTCCCTCTGAAGTGTGTTTATTTTTATCACATTTCATTTTTTTTTTTCTTCTTCTTCTTCTTCTTTTATTTCTTTTCTCTTTTCTCTTATCTTAATTTGCATGGGCAGTTGATTTTGCTTGTTATTATTATTGCGTTGCCATAAACTCGATTGTTATCCTTATTATTGTTATTATCAGTAGTAATAGTGGTAGTAGTATCATTGCTACTATTACCATCTTTATTTTTTTATTATTATTATTATTATCGACATGGCTATCATTAACGTTATCTTCATTATTATTATTATTATTATTATTATTATTATTATCACAATTACATATATATATAATATATATATATATATATATATATATATATATACATACACATATATGTATATATATATATATATATATATATATATATATATATATATATACATATATATGGGGCTGCGGTGGCCGAATGGTTAGAGCGTCGGACTCAAGACTGTCACGACGGCAATCTGAGTTCGAGGGTTCGAGTCACCGGCCGGCGCGTTGTTTCCCTTGGGCAAGGAACTTCACCTCGATTGCCTGCCTAGCCACTGGGTGGCCAAGCCAGCTCAAGTCAATGCCGGGTAAACAGAGATGGTGACTCGATAAAAAACACCGGGCGGAAGGCAATGGCAAACCACCGCTCTAAATTGCTAAGAAAAAATCATGGAAAGCCCATGATCATCAAGGCCGGGGTGGCCGAATGGTTAGAGCGTCGGACTCAAGACTGTCACGACGGCAATCTGAATTCGAGGGTTCGAGTCACCGACCGCCGCGTTGTTCCCTTGGGCAAGGAACTTCACCTTGATTGCCTACCTAGCCAATGGGTGGCCAAGCCACCCCAAGTCAAGTGCTGGTCCCAAGCCCGGATAAATAGAGAGAATGATTACCTAAAAGGTACCACCGGCACTCTCCGTGGAAAGGAACTGGGGACCCTACCACGTACTCACTCCAAGAGCATCACAACATGAAAAACTACAATTAAGTATCATGCTGTGACCACGGCGGCTCAGACATGAACCTACCGTTAAAAGAATATATATATATATATATATATATATATATATATATATATATATATATATATATATATAAACAGTACTGATATTATTATTGAGACCAGCTGTGGATAACAGTGTTTTTCATCTCACTTTGGCTTCTGTACAGTTTACACACTGAAAAGGATAATATACATTTACTGTCATGGATAGACTATTATAGGATAGACTATTAGAATTTTACTAAAATCTAAAAAAACAGGTCAAATTTCCTGTAGTTTGGATGTTTTGCTAGCATTCCTTCGTTCCTCACAAGGAAGTGTAACAACTGACATGTGACCCTTAATGCTGTTCCCGGACTTCCAGTTTCCGGTTTTATTTCTTATAATATTAGAAAATACATGCACTGCCACTACTGACTAAACCTAACCCTTCCACCAGGCAAATTGAATCAAGACTTTCTGCTGAAGCACATAGGTGGAAGAAAGGATCTGAGTCGGCCGGATTTTTCTGCTAGGAAATCTCATCTCCATGAAACGTTTCTAAGCCAACTAAGAATGGCCAAGGAATTGGGTGTTTCAAAGCTTCAGCTGCAAGAGTGAAAGGGAAACTTGATAATTTGGAAATCTATGAATCCAGTCAAAGAGGTAAATGTGGAAGATAGTGTACCTTCTCTCCCAGAGAGGGTAGAAAACTTGGAAATATGGTTAAACAAGATTGCTCAAAGTTATCCAAGCAATTGGCTAATGAATGGAAGAACTATGGCATCGAGTGTAAGCCCTCAACAGTCAGAAAAAAGGTAAATGACATGGGATACTGTGCAGGCAAACTAAGGTGCCAAGACTACCTGTAACCATGAGGGAGAAATGTTTGTCCTACACAAAAGGCTCACAAAGATTGGACACCAGAGGATAAGGAAAAGGTAAATCTCACTTAAATCTTCCTTTTGACAACATTACTATGTGATTCAAACATAATTCAGTGAAGATCATATGCATACACACATGTTAGTTGCAAATTATTACATCTAATATGATGTTCGTGTTTGGTTCATCTCGTAACTTTCATTGTTATTTCTATTTATAGGTTTGTTTCTCTGATGAGTCTTCGGCAGAAATCCTGATGGACAGACGATAATTTGTTAGAAGAATCAGCTTAGAGAAGGACCACCCCGACTGCTAGAGAGCACAAGTAAGATTTCCTACCAAGGTGATGGTGTGGTCTGTGATCTCTGCCATGGGTACTGGAAGACTAGAAATCGTAACTTTGTGAGTGGTTCCCAGATAATGACTGCATTTTCATGTAAGATGGAGCTTCCAGTCACACAGCCAAAAGTGTTAAAACTCGTTTGGATAACCATGATATTAGAGTGCTGTATTGGCCTGGAAATACTCCAAAATTTAAATTCTATAGAACCTTTATGGAAAAACATGAAAGACGAGATAAGCCATGTCGAATGTATTAACAAAATTGAGCTAAATGAACGACTGATAAAGGTATGGCATAAAAGGTCAGAAATCAGGGAAAAGGCCCACCAGTATATTCGAGGCAAGCCAAGACGTGTTGCTGCAGTGATTAAGGCCAAGGGTGGCTATTCTGGTTACTAATATCCTATCTTTAATAATGTACGCAAATAAAATATTGAAATAGCAAGTTACTCTCATTTTGAAACACATATTCTACCAAAAATGTTTGAAACCGCCTGTGGTCTCAGTTATTATGTCAGTTTTGTATATACATACATATACATATGTGTGTGTGTGTGTGTGTGTGTGTGTGTGTGTGTGTGTGTGTGTGTGTGTGTGTGTGTGTGTGTGTGTGTGTGTGTGTGTGTGTGCATGTATTTATGTAAATGTATATGCTATATATATAAATTATATATAATATATATATATATATATATATATATATATATATATATAGAGAGAGAGAGAGAGAGAGAGAGAGAGAGAGAGAGAGAGAGAGAGAGAGAGAGAGAGCAGAAGAGATGAAAGAGAGACCAGAGACATAGACAAGCAGAGACAGAGACAGAGACAGAGACAGAGACAGAGACAGAGACAGAGACAGAGACGAGACAGACAGACAGACAGACAGACTGCTTAAATGTCAGACCAATGCCTTTTTTTTAATATCTTCTCAACTGGACAAAATTAATTAGATTCCCTTTTCCTCAGTTTTTATTTACATGTGGAAGGCCGCATTTCGTAAACATGCATTTAACTATGAGAAAATAAGTTGATAATTAAGTAAGTTAATCAGTTAGAAGATGATGCGAGAGTAAAAAAAATGATAATAAATTCACAAATTATGATGTTAAGACGAAACAGAGGTGAAAGCTGCTTGTAATTAACAGCGAAAGGCAAGATCAAGAGAGACAAAAAGAAAGAGAGAGAGAGAGAGAGAGAGCGAGGGAAAGAGACAGAGAGAGAAAGAGAGGGAGAGAGAGAGAGAGAGTAGTTTCCTCAGCTTTGGCAGAGGGAGAAAGAGAAAGAAAGAGATGGTGGAGACAGAAAGACAGAGAGCTATAGGCGAAGTAAGAGAGTAAGAAGTTCAGAGACAGACAAACAGACAGACAGAGATAGACATACAGATGAAGAAGACAGACAAGACGCAAGAGAGAAAAGAGACAGACACACAGAAAAGGAACACAAACATGAACACAGGCTGACAAATATAGCCACACAGACACACAAACAGACAGACGCAGATAGCCCCACACGCAGACAGACAGAAAGCCAGAGGCAGCCATTCAGCCAGCCAGCCACGGAGAAGGAACAGAAGCGGCGCGCGGACGAGGCACCGGCGGCCGGGCCTGGCCTGCGAGGGGCGCTCCGGCCGAGGCGGCAGCACCAGGCCCTCCCGACCTCCAGCTCCACATTCACATATCGTTTTCGCACCTTATGGAGACCCGCGGAGCATTCTGATTGCTATTTAAGCCAAAGTTCCCAAGATTTTCACTTAACTTCCACATTTCCACATGAAACAGTTTCAATCACCTCGGGATAGAATCATGAACTATGCAAATTCTTCTCTACGATAGAAGTCATTATGTAAATGAGCTTAGATAAAGAAATGCAAGAGTAGTTATTTTCCAATGTAAGGAATCAAATCTACATAAGATATTGTATTAACATAAAATTGTATATTCATAGAGACAGAATTAAGCAGAAATATCATTGCATGTCGTTATCCTTCATAAAATAAAAGGCATAAATGTGCGAACCTAATTATTTCTATATTTCAATTACGCGATACAATTCTGTGTATTCGAAGGCTTTTAGTAAACTTTAAAATAAAATTCGAAGTTTTTCAAATGAGTGCTTGTTTATTGTAATTCATTTTCAGTCGTGTTTGGTGTTGTACCTAATTCTCTTGCTTGTTTTTGCTTGATTGTGTGTATTTGATGTCGCGTGTTAAGTGGGCGTGTGTGTGTGTTTGTGTGTGTGTGTGTGTGTGTGAGCGTGCGTGCGTGCGTTGTGTGTGTGTGTGTGTGTGTGTGTGTGTGTGTGTGTGTGTGTGTGGTGTGTGTGTGTGTGTGTGTGTGTGTGTGTGTGTGTGTGTGTGTGTGTGTGTGTGTGTGTGTGTGTGTGTGTGTGTGTGCGTGCGTGCGTGCGTGCCTGTGCGTTTGGGGGGGGGTCTGTTCTTAGGTAACATAAATAAATCACGAGTGAAATAACCCATAATAAATTGTGTTCTTCGCCAGACGAGTGTTCATCTGTCGCACAATTGTTTCTCAACGCAGAAAAAAACAATCATCCTTGGACAATCGTGTGTCAGGATCCACTCTGGGTTATTTTTATGAAGTATGTTGATATAAATGTAGAAATGTATAACGTAAATCATTTTCAGTAACACGGATTAAGAATCGGAATCATTCCAGCAAAAACCGATAGAACTGTATACCACGTCATATTATCCTACATTATCCTCTCATTTCGTAAAAAGACTAATAATAATATCCACGAGAGTCAACAATCTTCGCTCACTTTACTCCCCGAAAGACGTTTCACCGTAAATGTAAAAGCTCACTCTCTCCCTCCCTCCTTCTGTGCCTCCTTCGGGAACTGTTTACGTCACGCCAACTGAGGCACGGGAAGTCGTTCTCTCGACGCTTGTAAAAGCGATTCTAGACTCTTCGTGTTTATGAAGAGAGAGAGAGAGAGAGAGAGAGAGAGAGAGAGAGAGAGAGAGAGAGAGAGAGAGAGAGAGAGAGAGAGAGAGAGAGAGAGAGAGAGCTTGGTGCGCGGCAGAGTGGTGATGAAAGAGAGAGAGGGGGAGAAAAGAGAGAGAGAGAGAGAGAGAGAGAGAGAGAGAGAGAGAGAGAGAGAGAGAGAGAGAGAGAGAGAGAGAGTGAGAGAGAGCGTGGGGAGCGGCAGAGTGGTGATGAAATGTGCAGCCATTCCCCGGGAAACGCTGAAACTTAATTTGCGATGCGCTGATTCCGATATTGCGACGCCCATTGCGAGATCTTCGCGGGCGGCTTGGCAAACGACCGCTCTGGCGACAAGCGGCGCGCGAGGCGTGGGCGAGCGCGGGGCACCTTGATTGCGGGCGTGGGCGTGCGCCACTTTCTGCAATGGCATGGGCGTGCTGTGGTATTTGTGCTGGGATGTGGGCGTATTTGTTCGTGTACGTGAGCGGTGGTATTCGTGTACGTGAGAGGTGGTATTCGTCGTGCTGTTTGAGTGCGAAATCCGATAAGCATTTCAGTGTGGGCGTGAAGTGCTGTTTGGCTCGTGGGTGTACAGTTTGCGGTCAAGCTGTGATGTTTTTGAGAATACTACCATTAGGCATTCTCCCGTATAATGAATCATACGCAGGCACAAGTGTTATTATTATTGCCTCCGATGATATTAGTAACGCGTAGTTGCATTCCTCAGTGGGCGTAAAGCGACCAAACAGTCTATCGTAGACGTAGGCGTGAGGAGTGTTGTTTTAATCTTATCTTTTTTCTCATTTCTTAAGA
>NC_051428.1:13766449-13768949 GCF_015228065.2 Penaeus monodon | reverse complement strand
TGACCTTTGATTATTGCGTAATGAGTATATCAGTCTATACTGGCTAGTACACTAGAAATGGTTAACTATACTGTTTATTGCAAATGCGTAGCAAGTCTTATTCTTACTTTAATTTCCATTAGTGCCACTAACTCAGGAACAATATCTGGTTTTACTGAAGAAATTGTTGCAGTGCTATCACTATCAGCACTGTTGCAATTATTGCTTATCATATTATAACTATTATTTTCGCTATCATTATTATGTCATTATTACTATTATTATTATTATTATTATTATTATTATTATTATTATTATTATTATTATTATTATTATTATCAATATTATTATTATCATTATTATTATTATTATTATTATTATTATTATTATTATTATTATTATTATTATTATTATTATTATTATTATTGCTATTGTATATTATTATTATTATTATTATTATTATTACTACTACTACTAGTAGTAGTAGTAGTAGTAGTAGTAAAAGTAGTAGTAGTAGTAGTAGTAGTATTTGTAGTAGTAATAGTAGTAGTATATTGTTACTATTATCATTATTATTATCATTATTATTACTATCAGTATTATTACTATCAGTATTATTATTATTATTATTATTATTATTATTATCATTATTATTATTATTATTATTATTATCATTATTATTGTTGTTGTTGTTGTTTTGTTGTTGTTATTATTATTATGATTATTATGATTATTATTATTATTAGAGAGAGAGAGAAGGTGGAGAGAGAGAGAGAGAGAGAGAGAGAGAGAGAGAGAGAGAGAGAGAGAGAGAGAGAGAGAGAGAGAGAGAGAGAGAGAGAGAGGGGGGGGGGGAGGCGGGGGAGGGAGCACGTAAAATGAATACATCAATACTCCTGTCAATCGAAATGCTTGCTTGTTCATAACCCAGATAACTGGTATGAAAACCCGGCTGCTTTTTAACAATTTAACCCCCAAACACTTTGTCCTTGTGTCTCCCAACATGAGGAAATGACAACCTGAAGTTACTTGGGCTAGCTGAATGAGTAATATCTCAACGTCTTAACTCCTATCTTGTTTTCATTTCAAAATTAATTTGCAAAGATGGGGCCTGCACCATGAAGACTGCTTTCTGATAGCTTGGTTTATGACCGTGCAGCCATGCACTCAATGGCCGGCATGGAAATACCGTCATGCAGCACACAGAGGAACTACGCGTCTTTCCTTCCGTCCAATTTACTCAGATAAACCTTTCAGTCTACTCTTTCTTTCAAATGTAATTAGTATTTCAGCAGCTCTTGCTGATATACATCCACCAATCACACGTCCCCGCCCCCACTCCCTTCGGCCAATAACAACACTTCGCGCCAAAAATAACTCGGGCCAATCAAGACGCGAGCTGCCAGTCGAAACGACCAATCCGGCGCGAGTAATGTTAACTGGAAGGTGTTTACACGAGGATCTCCGCCGACGAAGACTCCAATTGAGCCAAATTTGACCGCATCCTCAACACGCTGCTACGATATCTTAATAGCCTTCTCCGGCCATAAATCTTGCTCGAGCTAGAACCTAATTTTCTGAATTACGCCTTCGCTAACTTTTACCTTCGCTCTAGTCGTGATACGAACCCTTTCGCTTTTGTTTCGTATTTTCCTTCTTCTTTTGATGAATGTCGATTCACTTTTATAACTCGATGGCTCCGTTAAAGCAGCATATTGGAATTTGATACTCGCATAAGATAGATCCTTAAATTGCTTACTGAATAGTGGCAATTCCATATGTTACAATTTGCATTACAGTGACTACCGATTTTCGATCTACGAAGATAAAAAATAAAACATTAACTGCTCTCTTCCAGCCAGCATCGTGTATTTAAATTAAGGCATAAATCCTTAACATCCAATAGCGTGAGCGACAGTCAATTATGTAAGTAGTTGCGGAGGCAAATGTAAAACATTCAAACCAATTAATATTGCAATGTCCTTGTACATGTATTACTAAGATTATAATATCTACAATAATTTTATATAGCCGGTTGCAAGTAAACTACCTTGTAGCACAAGGAAATCATCTGAATGCCAAATGACTCTTTGTACAGCTAACAATCTGAAATATAAAACCAATAACAGACCGATAAGGAAAAACACGATTAAGATTTGCAATGGCCTTGAACTACAGCTCGCAAAGCAACTTCCATGGAGTTTAAGTTTAAAATTTCTTCCTCATATGGAACTTTGCCTGATTCTGTATTTCGTCATTAGGATAATGGTAAAATATATATATGTTTGCCATTTTATTTAGCAATGTTTAATCATTAATATCCTTGTTCATACTACTGCTGCTGCTGTTATTTCTGTTTATGCTATTACCATAATCATTATTATAGTGCTAACAGTACGTAATAATAATATTTATAATATCATTATTACATTTGTGATATTGTTATCATGATCAGTGTTATTGTTGTATTTTTTTTATCATTATTATTATTATTATTGCTATTATTATATTATTATTATTA
>NC_051428.1:13723949-13731449 GCF_015228065.2 Penaeus monodon | reverse complement strand
AAAATGATAATTTTAAATAATAATAATAAATAAAAATAAAAATAAAAAAATAAAAAATTATATTATAATAATTAATATTAATAAATAATAATAATAATTAAAATTAATAATCCTTAATATTTTTAATAAAAACAATAATAAAAAAAAATTAATAATAATATATTAAAAATAAAAATAAATATTAAAAATTTCAATTAAAATATGTTTGATAATATGATACGATGAAAATAACAATAGAAATAAAATTAAAATAAAATTTCATAACGATAAAAAAAAAATAATGTTTACCTCTAATCAAACACTGATAATTTCAAAATAAAAAAAAGGCTCTATGATAATGATAGGCTGTGATATGATGATTATGAAAATGATTTTATGATGATGATGATAAAAATGATAAAAAATGAAAATAAAAATAAAAATTATTAATAATATAATGATATAAAATACAAAAATAATAAAATAATAAAATAATAAAATAATAAATGAAATAAATAAAATGAAAATAAAAAAATAGAATGTAAAAATAATATTAATATATTTTTAAAAATTAATAAAAAATAAAAAATTATAATATAAATAAATAATAAAATAAATAAAAAAAAATATAATGAAATAATATTGATAATAATAATAATAACAAAAATAAAAATCCATCTTTATAAAAATAAAAAATTTATTTATTATTTTATCATCATATCATCATCTCATCACATCATCATCACCCCATCATCACCCCTCTCATCATCATCTCATCATCATCATCATCATCATCATTTTGTTATTATTATTACTCATTATTATTATCTTTATTATTAATCAGTAATAATGATGAAAATATATAATGATGAGATGATGATAGAGAGATATGATTGATGTTTATGACAAAAAAAACATGATGTGATGATGAAATATAAAATATTTTAAAATAAAAATAATAATATAATAATAATAATAATATAAAAATAACTAATAATAAAAAATAAAATTAAAAATAATATAAATAATAAATAATGAAATAAAATAATAATATAATAATAATTTAATAAAAATTATATAATAATAATAATAAAAGGGGTTTTTAAAAACAATGGAAAAAAAAAAGAATTTTTTATTATTACTCTATGTGTATTGTTTGTGCTGTTTTCGTTTTTTTATGTATTTGCCTAGATTACAAAAATTGATAGGGAGAACCAAACGTTCATATTTTAAATGAAAATTTTACATGGCCAATTTCTTTGGTCGTAAAAAAAACCCCCCGGGAAACCGCTCCCCACGAAAAACCCCAAAAACCATTTTTTTGGAATTCTTTCGCCCCTTTCTCGCTTCCCCCAAACCAAGATGGGTCTGAAGGAGGCGCCCTTTTCTTTTTTCAGATCTTTTGGTTTTCATTTTATTTCACTTCTTATCTCTTTGGCTCAATAAAAGTTATATGAGTGAAAAGCTATTTTTGAGAATAAAAGGAAAATAGTGTTAAATGTTTCCGTAAAAAATTGATCAACATTGTTTTGTAATATTTCATCATTGATATCTTTCGTGTTTTCTAATTATAATTTCGTGCTTTCACTTTTTACCATCGCATTTTGCTATTCTTACTATCATCACTATTTATTATTTTTTTTTACTTATTACTATTATTACGTTCATACAATATAAAATTTTTTCTCTGCTTTCATATCCACTACATCCGGTTTTCCTTAAATTCGCTAAAAATGGCATAGTTTGCTATTACCACCTTATTATTATTATTATCATTATTACATCATATTGAAAACTTTATTCTGATATTTCCCTTACTAATTTTTTTTAACCTATTATATCTATACCTCTTATTACTATTTCCCATTATACATATTAACTTTGTCATCAATATTTCATTTTTTGTTATGGGTTTTCCTTTTTATTATTTCATTAATTTACAAAGCTAAAGATTTTGTTGTTATTCTATATAGGTAATCATGAGTTAAAATTTTTTAGTATTATTGTTTTTTATTAATATTTTATTAAATTTAAAATTGTTTTTTTATTACATTATTATTTTATTTTTATTTTATTTGATTTTTATTATTATTATTGTTTTACATTATTATTATCTTATTATTTTATTTTTATTATTATCTTATTATTATTACTATTATTATCATCATTTTATATTTTTTACTATCATATTATTATTATTATTATATTATCATTTTATTATTTTATTATTTTTTTATTATTATTATTTTATTATTATTTTATTATTTTCATTAATATTATTATTTTCACTAGCATTATTTTATTATTTTTATTATCATTATTTTTATTATTATTATTTTCATTATTATTTTGGGTTTTTTTTTTGCTGTTGTTGTTATTATTATTATTATTATTATTATCATTATTTTTTATTATTATCATTGTTGTTGTTGTTGTTGTTGTTGTTGTTATCCTTATCATTATGATTCATATTATCTTTATCATTGTTATCATAGACATTTTTATATTATTAAATTAATAATTTTAATAAACAAAAAATTTTTATTATTTTTAAACGATGTTATTATTATATTACCATTATTATTACTATTTTTTATTATTAAAACATTATTATTTATGATAATCCTTACTATCATTATTATTATTAATCCTATTGATATCATTATATATTATTATTATTTTATTACTATTATTATTATCATTGTATTATTTTTTCATTGTTGGTGTTGTTATTATATTATATTATTATTATCATTTATTATTAGTATTATTATTTTATCATTATACGTTTACCACTCTTACTACTAATCCTACTACTATTAATCTATATTTGTCCCGTATCAAAATTTTGATGACCATTTAACTATCATTACTCTTAAATTATTATTATCATTAAATTATTATTATCATTATCATCATTATTATCATTTGTTCTAATTGTTTACCATTATCATTATTATTGACATATTATATTATCATTATTACATATTATATTATTATTATTATTATTATTATTATTATTATTAGTATTTATTATTATATTTATCATTATTATTATCACTATTTTTCCATCATTATCATTAGTGCTATCATTGTAATTATTGTAAGATTATTTTGTCATCAGACTCATTATATTATCATTATTATAGTATTGTCATCATAATTATTTTCCATTTTTATTGTTATTATTATGATAATTTAGTATCGTTATTCTATATTATTATTCTCATTATTATTATTGTTATCATTATTATTTTATTGTTATTATTATTATTGTGTGTTTGTTGTTTTTTTTTATGTTTTGTTGTTGATGTTTATTAGTATGATTGTTTTTATATTTTCATCATCCGTATAATTAATGTTCATTATTTTTATTACTTCTATTATTTCTATCATGTTATTATCCAATTGTTATCCTGTCCATTATCTTATCATCACTATTATCTTTATTGTTATTATTTTGCCTGTTGTACCTGATATTATATTATCATCATAATTGTTAGTAATATATGTTGTTGTACGCCTAATGATTATAGTAAATTCTGTAATTATTACTAGTATTATCATCGTAGTGCTATCATTATCACTTATCTTCTGTTAACAGTATAATCTATTCCATCTTTATATTATTGTCATCATTATTGTCATCTTATCATTAATTCTGTAAAAAAGATTATAGTGATTATCATTATCAATTACTATCATACTATCATCATTATGATTAATATTATGATTATCATTATTATCATCGTTTATCGTTAAGAATGCATTATCATTGTTAGTATCGTAATTGTTATTGTTATTATCATCATCCTTATAGCAATTATCATTATTATTATCTCTCTCCGTTTCTCTCTCTCTCCCTCTCTCTCCTCTCTCTCTCCCGCTCTCTCTCTCATCTTATCCTCTCTCTCTCTCTCTCTCTTTTCTTTCTCCTCTGCTCGTCTCTCTCTGGGCTCTCTCTCTCTCTCATCTCTCTCCATCTCGCTCTCTCCTCTCTCGAGGTGCGCGGGGTCGGTCTCTCTCCATCAGCTCTCTCGTCTCGTGCTCTCTCTCCAACCACTCTAACGTAACGAAGATAGCCAGAGCTAATTATTTTATTTTTTTAAAACTTTTTTTCCGCATACCATACGCCTCTCTTTTCATGTCTTCCAGCGTGAAGTCCATAGAGAACTTTCAAAACAAAACTTTTAGTGGATGAGCGCGGGTGGAAAAAAATGCCATAAATGGTCGTGTCACTGTGTTTTTTTTTGGCTTCTTTTTTTTTTCTTTCTCTCTTTCTTTCTTTCTTTCTTTTTCTTTTACAATGATTTGGGAAATGAGGTTGCCTCTCTTTATTCCTTGAACTTTGCTTTTTCCTCTCTTTGCTTTTCTCTTTCTCTTCTTGTTATCTTGTTTGTCCTCGTTTTTCCTTTTTTATTTTCATTTATCATTTTGTCTCGTTGTTTATATATAGATATATATTATATATATATATAATAATAATATATATATAGATATATATATCTTATATATTAGATCCTTCCTTTTCGTCATGTTTGTTCTTTGTATTTTACCATTCGTTTTTATTTTCCATTTTCCTCCTTGTAATCACACAATCTATTATCACTTCCTCTCATTCTTATTCTCTCTCCCATCTCCCTCGCCCCGTTTTTTTTTCTTCTTTCTTTCTTTTCTTTCTTTCTTTTTCTTTCTTTTCTTTTCTCTCTTTTCTTCTTTCTTTTCTTTCGCTTTTTCTTTCTGATCCTTCTTTCATTTTTGATATATATTGCGAGGTGGAGCCGAATGGAGGCTAAGGGATGGAGGGAAGAGAGAGGTGGAGGAAAAATAGAGGAAAGTGAAGGAGGGAAGATTGGAGGAAAGGAGAGGGAAGAGAGAGAGGGTTGGGAAGGGCAAGAGATGGAGAAAAGGGGAGGAAGGAGTAGATGGGTGAATACAGGGAGGATATGAGGGAGGGAGAGAAGTGCGAGAGGGGAAGCGGAGGAGGACAAGAAGGTGTTGTGTGTGTTGTGTGTGTGTGTGTGTGTTTGTGTTGTTTGTGTGATTGTAAAGGAACACATATTGTTTCGTATTTTTTACTACTTTCTTTCCTCTCTTCTTTTTTTCTCCCCCCTTTTGACGTTGCGAGGTCTTATGGCCTGTGATAAAAAGTCCAACCATTCTTTGGCATTTCAGTCATGTTGTTGTCGGACTTCATGCTGCCTCTCAAGAAGTTACATGTATTTTTTCTTCTCTTTCTTCTCCACTTTTTTGCCTTACTCACATATCCAATATTTGCAAAGATGCAACATATGGAGGCGACAAAGCCTGAGGGTGATATGGGAAGGGGGTGGGGGAGAGGGAGGAGGTTGCGGAGGGTGACAGAGAAAGAGAGAGAGAGAAGAGAGATAGAGAGAGAGAGAGAGAGTGAGAGAGAGAGAGAGAGAGAGAGGGAGAGAGAATAGAGGATAGAGAGAGAGAGAGAAGAGAGAGAGAGAGAGAGAGAGAGGGAGAGAGAGAGAAGAGAGAGGGAGGAGATAGAGAGAGAGAGAGGGAGAGAGAGAGAGAGAGAGGGAGGAGAGAGACAGGGAGAGAGGGGGGGGGGAGAGACCAAGGAAGGCGGGTTGAGAGGGAGAGGGAGTGAGAGAGACAACAGACCAGAGACAGAAGGGAAAGAAGAATGAGCACTCTGTCATACTGTTTAATGTATATATGTGTAGATGTATATATCTATATATTATATATTATATATAGATATATACTATATATATATATATCTATATATATATATATATAATATATATATATATATAATATCTATATATAATATATAAGTATTTGTGTGTATATGTATATTGATGTGTATGAATATGTATATATAGATAGATACATAGATAGATGGATATATAGATATGAGTATAGAAGATCGATTTAGGAGTTGAGTAGTGATATCTATGGTGTTTTCCTTAGTCTTTTCTTAGTGTTTCTTTTATTGCATTAATCACATTCTTTCCGTAATCTTCCATCCTTCTCTTTCTCTTTCCCACCTTTCCTTCCCTCTCCCCTCTCCCCCCTCCCTTCTTTTCCCCCCCTTCTCTTCTCTCTTTTTTCATTCCTTGCCATTTTCCGGTCCCTTCCTCCTCTTTCTTCGTCTTCCTTTTTCATTCTTTCATTCTTTTCCCCCCTCCCATCGCTCTCTTCCCTCTGCTTATCACTTATAATAAACAACTGTGTTACGTATTCCAGATTATATATTTCCATGAATATTTCGTATTATTATGGGCCTTACTGTGTTTGACGTGACCACAAATTTTGATTTTTCGTTCTTGAACAAGAGCCTTGAAATTATGAATTAACTGTAGTATATCACTGTTTATCGTGACACTAACTGAAAAATGTTGGGTAGGAGGCGGAAAATCTCTCTCTCTCTCGCTCTCCTCTCCTCTCTATCTATTATCTTATCTATCTACTATCTATCTATCTTACTATCTCTCTTTCTTTCTATCTCTCTCCCTCTCTTTCTATCGGGGGAGGAGGATCTCTGTCTCTCTCTTTCTATCTCTCTGTCTCTCTCCCTCTCTCCTGCCTCTCTCTGTTATGATGCATATATATTCTCTATATATATTCTATATATATATATATATATCTATATATATATATATATTAATATCTATATATGATATATATGTGTGTGTGTGTGTGTGTGTGTGTGTGTGTGTGTGTGTGTGTGTGTGTGTGTGTGTGTGTGTGTGTGTGTGTGTGTTGTGCGTGTGTGTGTGTGGTGTGCGTGTGTGGTGTAATGTGGTGTGTGTGTATATATGCTATCTATCTATCTATCCTATCTATTTGCTCTCTCTCTCTCTCTCCTCCTCTCCTCTTCCTCTCTCTCTCTCTCTCTCTCTCTCTATATATATATAGAATATATATATATATATATATATATATAGTTATTATATATATATATATATATATATATATATATATTTATATATATGGAGAAAAACCCACATATAAAATTAGATTTATTGTATTGTGGGTTTTTCTTCCATTGTATCAACACGGAAGAGTGTTTTTTGCATACATACATTATACAAAAGACAAATATGGTATATATATATATATTATATATTTATTATATATATTATTATATATATATGTGTGGTTTGTGGTGTGTGTTTGTGTGTGTGTGTGTGTGTGTGTGTGTGTGGTGTTTGTGTGTGGGTGTTTGTGTGTGTGTGTGTGTGGTGTGTGTTTGTGTGTGTGTTTGGTGGTTGTACACCTACATCTGATTCTGTCGTATTTTGGTTTATTAAAATGCCGAAATGCAACCCGTTTTTTTTTTTTCATTATAGGTTTTATATTTTTGAGTATGTATGTATGCATGTAATGTAGGTATGTATGCATGCATGTATGTATATATGTGTATGTATGATATATATTATATCGAATTTATTTATTTATTTTCTTTAATACCCAGAACCCCACACCCAAACCACACACACACACACGACACACCAACACACACACACACTCTCACATACG
>NC_051428.1:13693586-13706086 GCF_015228065.2 Penaeus monodon | reverse complement strand
ACAGTTATATAGCTATGGATCTACATTTTGTTCTCTGAGAACTTCGAGGACCTCAAGAATTTCAACCGAAGCAAACGCCTTCTTGTTGTCAACAAAGGCAACCACAAGATGGGACAGCAGCTATAATTCGTTGCATTTTTTTCGCATCCTGCTGTTCTGTAGCTTGGTTTCATCAAAGCGGGAGTGTTAACCCGTTGGTTTGAAGCCTTTCCCTTTTATCTGTCTCTGATTTCCCTCTTGCGTGCTTCAGTACAAGACAATGTTAAGGTCATAGTGCAAAAGAAGCACCAACGTAAGTGGTAAACAGTGTTTACTGCGACAAATGTAGAGAAAAATAAAAATGAGTCTGAATAGCTACACAACATAAGAGCTGTATTTAACCCGTTCAAACTAAATCTTCGCCTGAAATAGATGTATATCTGATGAAGATTTAGTCGAAACCGGTCAAGATTGCGCTGTGAAGATATTCCCCAAATCGTTCCTACCTTTCTGTCGAGCATAAATTTAAAAGGGATCTTCCAAGCAAAGTAATGATAATGATAGTAATAATAATAATAATAATAATGGTAATGATAATTAACAATGATAATTTTAATAAAATGCTAGTTATGATAATGACAGTGATACTAATAATATGATATTTAAAAATAATTATCATCATTTTAATGATAATGATATTAGTAATGATATCAAAAGCAATAATGATAATGGTAAAATGATAATACTATTAATAATACTGATGATAATAATATTAATAATAATGATGATAATAAAATAATAATAATGATAATAAAAATTATAATAATGATCATATTAATAATGGTAATAATAACAATAACAAAAAAACAAATAATAACAATGAAAATTATGATAATAATGATAAAAGTAATATTACAGAAATGCTGATAATAATTATCGTAATTATAAAAATGATAATAACAATAGATACATCAATATAATAGATCAAAAGCATGTTCTTACAGATCTCCCCATGGAAGATCCGGAGGATCAACTACCCTTCATATATATATATATAATATATATTTTATATATAATATATATATATATATATATATATATATATATATATATATATGTATATAGATATATACATATAAATATAAATAAATATAATATATATATCATAAATAAATGTATACTCATAAACATGTGAATCACACACGCACACACACACACACACCACACACTCACGCACGCACACGCACACGAAACACGTACACACACACAACACACACACTCACACACACAACACACACACACACACACTCACACACCACGCACGCACACGCACACGTACACACCACACACACACAACACACCACACACACATACACACGAATGTATGTATATATATATATATATATATATACATATATATATATATATATATATATATATATATATATATATATATATATATACAACATACATGCGTGTGTATGTGTGTGTGTGTGTGTGTGTGTGTGTGTGTGTGTGTACTAAGATAAAAAAGTAAATGCACATAGGAATCGTTGTGTATGACATTCATCGACTACGAAAAGGCATTTGACTCTGTACAAATACCAGTAATACTAGAAGCTATTCGAAGACAGGGAGTAAAGGAGGTATACTGTAAAACATTGGAAGATATATACGAAGATGGGACAACAACCATGAAGCTCCACAAGGAATTAATTTTTTTTTTTTAGACAGGGCGATACCATCTCACCAAAACTGTTTACAGCTTGTCTTGAGGAAACATTCAAACTAGAATGGAACGGAAAGGGTATCAAAACAGGAGACGAATACCCAAATAATCTAAGATTTGCAAATGATATTGTTCTCTTCAGTGAATATGCAAATGAAATGCAGCAATTAATAAACGATCTGAATAGAGAAAGCCTGAAAGTCAGACTTAGGATGAACAAGAGAATATATAATGTTCCGCCATCCCAAAAAGAATCTCACCCCAAAAGGCTCCCTCCCCGGGCTCCCGAAAAGCAACCCACGGCACTAGGCAACTCGTAGTGGCGCGGCCGCCCACCCAGATGGCCAGCACCGGCCTTCAAAAAAAATGGCGGGGATGAACGACTTCGCGAAGAGCATCCTGATTTTCATTCTTCTAGCTCTTTCTCTGAGAGTATGCGTCAGTACTACGGATTCAGAGGCGGATCCGAGTGGCTATATTCTATACTGTCCTTGTATGGGTACGTATGAGAGAAATGTATTTGCGTTTCGTAAATAATATCATCGTTATTTGGTATCCCTTGGCAATTCCGCGAATTGTACAAATTACCCATTCAGGGGCTATGGTATTTTGAGCAAATTCGTAGAAACAACGCCCTTTAATTTAGCATTTATTTATCATCGTCTTATTATTATTATTATCTTCTCATTTCTTTTCAGCTCGTATTAGTTTTCAACCACTCAGAGTGGAATTTAAATTTTGGACATATACAATGTAGGGTAAATGGTGCATTGCGTATTGAGTAGAAAAGTATTTGCTGTCATTCCTTTTCATTGATGCATGTTTCATAAACTGGAAATTGAAAAACGCTATAAATTGAATAAGCGCAAAGATAGAAGTGTTTAAATGAGGGTATGCACAGCCAGAGGGTTTCAGACCAATGTGGCCAAAAGTGCATTTATTAAAGGTTTTGTGGATTTAAGCTTTTATCTGTAACATGTGCATCAATATGTTCACATTATTGCAATCTCATGATTGTAGTGCATTAGCATAAATATATCAATGCTATAGATGAAAATTTAAACCAACAAAACATTATATTAACGCATTTTTGGACACTTGGTCTGGAGAATTACCATAGTATGCGCTTGCCTCAAGTGACTAGGCACCTTGCCACTTGGGAAGGCAAACAAAGACACAGTAGATCAAGTATTTTTCCCCTTATTTGAGATTAATTTGTGCCACACTGGGCCAAGCACAGTCAGTGCTTAACATAAAGTTTGAAAATGTGAGACACATTTACCTTGCTCACTGTGTCTTGGCTGTCGTGAGTTGTATAATGTTCCTATTGAGCAGGGCCGCCACAGATGCTAAAGTGCTTTACTATATTTGAGAAATTACAGTATAGGGAGATTATATATTGGAGGGGTAAGGAAAAGGGAAGGAAAAAAGGGAATTGAAAAACAAAACCGGGGAGCAGGGGAACCTTAAGAAGTAATTAAAGAAAGGGATAAAAAAAAGATAAATAAAAGAAGAATAAAAAGAAAGAAAAGAAAAAGAAGATATAATAGAAAGGGGAAAAGAAAAATGAGATATATAAAAAATAAATGGAGAAAAATAAAAAGATAAGGGGAGAAAAAAAAAGAATAAGAAGGGAAAAAGAAAAAAAAAAAAAAGAAAGAAAGAATAAGAGAAGATAAGAAGGAGAAAAGAGAAGGAGAAGAGAAAAAAAGAATAATATAAGAAAGGAGAAATGAGAGGATAGATTGAAGTAGAAGGAGAAAAAAAAAAAATTAGAAAGGGGAAGAAAATAAGAAAACAAACAAAAAAAAAAAAAAGAGAGAAACAGAAAAGAAAGAAGATAAAAAAAAAGAGAATGAGAGAGATAGGAAGGAGAAGTAAAAAAAAGAGAAGAAAATAGTGAGAGATAGAGAAGAAGGATATGAGGAGAAGAAGTAAGGATAAAGAAAAAAAAGAGATAAAAGAAAAAGAAAAAGAGAGAGAATAGAGAAAAGAGAAGATAAAGAAAAAGAAAATAAAGGGAAAGAAATAAATAAGGGAAAGAAAAAAGAAATAGAAAATAGAGGAGAGAAAGTAGAGATTAAAGGGAAAATTAAAAAGGGAAAAAAATAATAAAAAAAAAAAATATAAAGAAAAAAAAAAATAAATAAATAAATATAGAAAAAAACAAAAAAAAAAAATAAAATAAAAAATAATAAATAAAAAAAAAAAGAAGATAAAAAGAAGATATAAATATAAATAAAGAAATATAAAAAAGAGAATAAAAGATAGAAAAATTTATAAAAATAGATTGAAAAGAGAAGGGAAAAAAAAAAAAAAAAAAAAAAAAAAAAAAAAAAAAAAAAAAAAAAAAAAAAAAATTTTAAAAAAAAAATAAATAAAAAAAAAAACAAAAAAAAAAGATAAAAAATTTAAAATAAAGAAAAAAAAAAATAAAATAAAATAGGAAAATATAAAAAAAAAAGGGGTTTTTTTAAATAATATAAAAAAAAAATTAAAATAAAAAAAAAATTAATATAATAAAAAAAATTATAATAATTTTAAAAAATATTTAATTTTTATTTTAAATTTAATAATATATTTTTAAAAAAAATTTAAAAAATATAATTTTATAAAAAAATAATTATTAATATATATTATTAATATATATAATTATATATATAATATATATATATATAATATATATATTTATTTTTTAATAATTTTTATTAATTATATATTATATTTTTAAAAAAAATTTTTTAAAATATAATTATATATATATATATATATAAAATTTTTAAAATTTTTTGTATATAAAAATATATAATATTAAATATATTATATATTAATTTATATTAAATATATATTAAATTTTTAAATTATATATATTTTATAATATTTAATTTTATATAATTTTTTATATTATATATATTTTATTTTATATATTTTAATTAATAAAAATTTTTTTTATAAAAATTAAAATAATTTATTATATATATATATTATATATATATATATAATAATATGTAATATTTATATATATAAAATTTTAATTAAAATTTTTTTTAAAAAAAAAAAATATTAATTTGGAAAAATTTAAAATTAAAAAAAATTTAAAAAAAAATTTTTTAAAAATATATAATATATATATATTTTTAAAAAAAAGATATATATATATAAATATATGGTATATAAATATTATATATTTTATTTAAAATTAAAATAATATTTTATTAAAATATATATAATAATATATTTATTAAAAATAAAAATTTTTTAATAATAACTAATAATAAAATAATATTATAAAAATTTTATAATATATTTTTTTTAAAAAAAAATTATTAATATAATTTTTTATATATTTAATTAAAATAATTATAAATAAAATATATATATATATATATTATTAAAAAATTAATTAATTATAAAATATATAAAATATAATTAAATATAAAAAATAAAAAAATTTTTTAATATATATTAAAAAAATTATAATATATATATAATTAATATAAAATATTTTCTATTAATTTTAAAAAATTTTAAATTTTATATATATAATTTTATTATTTTATATTATATATTATTTTATAAATTAAAAATATATTATTATATTTATTAATATATTTTTATATAAAATAATAATTTACATTTATAAAATATACATAATAAAATACATATCATATATATATATATACATATCATATATATATATTATATATATATATATATATATATATATATATATATATATATATATATACATATACATATAAAGGGAATTCCAAGACTAGAAACTTCTCTACAAGGATTCATGTTTCTGCTACAATGAGCCTTTTGATTTTTAACTAATTCCACTAATTTTGCATACCAAGCATTTAAAACCTACAAATATAAATAATCTCCCTATAACTGTAATTTCTCATAAATAATAAGTAAAGCAGCTTTAAGCAATCTGTGGCGAGTCATGCTCAAATAAGGAACAATTATACAGACTCACGACAGCCAAGAGCACAGTGAGCAAGGTAAATGTGTCTACCACATTTTCAAACTTTATGTTAAGCAGCTGACTGTGCTTGGCCCAGTGTGGCACAAGTTAATCTCAAATAAGGGAAAAGTACTTGATCTACTGTGTCTTTGTTTGCCTTTCCCAAAGTGGCAAAGGTGCATAGTCACTTGAGGCAAGCGCATACTATGGTATTCTCAGACCAAGTGTCCAAAAATGCGTTAATATAATGTTTTGTTGGTTTAAATTTTCATCTATAGCATTGATATATTTATGCTAATGCACTACAATCATGAGATTGCAATAATGTGAACATATTGATGCACATGTTACAGATAAAAGCTTAAATCCACAAAACCTTTAATAAATGCACTTTTGGCCACATTGGTCTGAAACCCTCTGGCTGTGCATACCCTCATTTAAACACTTCTATCTTTGCGCTTATTCAATTTATAGCGTTTTTCAATTTCCAGTTTATGAAACATGCATCAATGAAAAGGAATGACAGCAAATACTTTTCTACTCAATACGCAATGCACCATTTACCCTACATTGTATATGTCCAAAATTTAAATTCCACTCTGAGTGGTTGAAAACTAATACGAGCTGAAAAGAAATGAGAAGATAATAATAATAATAAGACGATGATAAATAAATGCTAAATTAAAGGGCGTTGTTTCTACGAATTTGCTCAAAATACCATAGCCCCTGAATGGGTAATTTGTACAATTCGCGGAATTGCCAAGGGATACCAAATAACGATGATATTATTTACGAAACGCAAATACATTTCTCTCATACGTACCCATACAAGGACAGTATAGAATATAGCCACTCGGATCCGCCTCTGAATCCGTAGTACTGACGCATACTCTCAGAGAAAGAGCTAGAAGAATGAAAATCAGGATGCTCTTCGCGAAGTCGTTCATCCCCGCCATTGTTTTGAAGGCCGGTGCTGCCATCTGGTGGGCGGCCGCGCCACTACGAGTTGCCTAGTGCCGTGGGTTGGAGTTCGCGGAGTCTGGGAGGGAGCCTTTTGGGGTGAGATTCTTTTTGGGATGGGCGGAACATTATATATTCTCTTGTTCATCCTAAGTCTGACTTTCAGGCTTTCTCTATTCAGATCGTTTATTAATTGCTGCATTTCATTTGCATATTCACTGAAGAGAACAATATCATTTGCAAATCTTAGATTATTTGGGTATTCGTCTCCTGTTTTGATACCCTTTCCGTTCCATTCTAGTTTGAATGTTTCCTCAAGACAAGCTGTAAACAGTTTTGGTGAGATGGTATCGCCCTGTCTAAAAAAAAAAAAAATAATTGGTTTCCTTGTGGAGCTTCATGGTTGTTGTCCCATCTTCGTATATATCTTCCAATGTTTTACAGTATACCTCCTTTACTCCCTGTCTTCGAATAGCTTCTAGTATTACTGGTATTTGTACAGAGTCAAATGCCTTTTCGTAGTCGATGAATGTCATACACAACGATTCCTATGTGCATTTACTTTTTTATCTTAGTACACACACACACACACACACACACACACACACACACATACACACGCATGTATGTATGTATATATATATATATATATATATATATATATATATATATATATATATATATATGTATATATATATATATTATAATATATATATATATATAACATATATATATATATATATACATACATGCGTGTGTATGTGTGTGTGTGTGTGTGTGTGTGTGTGTGTGTACGTGTGCGTGTGCGTGCGTGAGTGTGTGAGTGTGTGTGTGTGTGTGTCTGTGTGTGTGTGTGTGTGTGTGTGTGTTTGTGTGTGTGTGTGGTGTGTGTGTGTGGTGTGCGTGCGTGAGTGTGTGTGTGTGTGTGTGTGTGTGCGTGTGTGATCACATGTTTATGAGTATACATTTATTTATGATATATATATATATATTTATTTATATTTATATGTATATATCTATATACATATATATATATATATATATATATATATATATATATATATATATATATATATATATATATATATATATATATATATGAAGGGTAGTTGATCCTCCGGATCTTCCATGGGGAGATCTGTAAGAACATGCTTTTGATCTATTATATTGATGTATCTATTGTTATTATCATTTTTATAATTACGATAATTATTATCAGCATTTCTATAATATTACTTTTATCATTATTATCATAATTTTCATTGTTATTATTTCCAGCATTTATTTCATCTTTATTATTACTATTACTATGTCTATCAATCTCATTATTATTATTATCATCATATTTTTATTGACACTGTTAACATCGTTATTATAACTAGTATCGTTATTATCATCATCATCATTATTATTATTATTATTTTTATTATTGTTTTTATTGTTATTGTTATTATTACCATTATTAATATGATCATTATTATAATTTTTATTATCATTATTATTATTTTATTATCATCATTATTATTTTATTATCATCATTATTATTTTTTTTATTATTATCATAATATTATTATCATCATTATTATTAATATTATTATCATCAGTATTATTAATAGTATTATCATTTTACCATTATCATTATTGCTTTTGATATCATTACTAATATCATTATCATTAATATGATGATAATTATTTTTAAATATCATAATTATTAGTATCACTGTCATTATCATAACTAGCATTTTATTAACATTATCATTGTTAATTATCATTACCATTATTATTATTATTATTATTACTATCATTATCATTACTTTGCTTGGAAGATCACCTTGTAAATTTATGCTCGAGCAGAGAAAGGTAGGAACGATGGTGAATATCTTCACAGCGCAATCTTGACCGGTTTCGACTAAATCTTCATCAGATATACATCTATTCCAGGCGAAGATTTAGTTTGAACGGGTCAAATACAGCTCTTATGTTGTGTAGCTATTCAGACTCATTTTTATGTTTCTCTACATTTGTCGCAGTAAACACTGTTTACCACTTACGTTGGTGCTTCTTTTGCACTATGACATTATCATTGTCTTGTACTGAAGCACGCAAGAGGAACGTCAGAGACAAGATGAAAAGGGAAAGGCTTCAAACCAACGGGTTAACACTCAGCTTTGATGAAAACCAAGCTACAGAACAAGCAGGATGCGAAAAAAATGCAACGAATTATAGCTGCTGTCCCATCTTGTGGTTGCCTTTGTTGACAACAAGAAGGCGTTTGCTTCGGTTGAAATTCTTGAGGTCCTCGAAGTTCTCAGAGAACAAAATGTAGATCCATAGCTATATAACTGTTTTGCAACATATTTACACCTGCTCGTCTTTATTCCTTCGACTACACAAAGTTTCCTAAATATTTATAATAAGAAAAGGAGGTCGTCAAGGAGATTCACGTTCCCCCAAACTATCTACATCAATCCTTGAAAAAAAACTTCCGAGTTGATGGCAAATATTTCCATTATTTACGATTAGTTGACATCATCGGTTTTGCTGAAACCATACGAGAATTACAAATAATCCTAGAATTCAATTAAGCAAGCAAATTATTTAGTCTAAATATGAATTTCAAAGAGACCAAGATCATGAAAAACGACCTTGTAGACAATACAGACAATAACATAAACATATAAGATTAAGATACTGAGATAGTAGACTTCTACATAGAATTTCAAAGAAAACCTCAAAAGAACAAATCAAGAGAAGAATCGCGTCGAGATGGCATGCATCTGGCAAAGCAAGCTCGATCTTTAAGAACAAAAGTTACCAATCGCCCTCAAACGAAGAGTTGACGACCAGTATATTCTGCCAACTGTCACCTATGGTGCAGAAACGTGGAACCCCATGAAAAAATAAAACTCAGAACAACAAAACAAGCACAAGAAAGAATAATATTAGACATTACACGGAAAGACTGAGAGTTAGCCAAATGGGTTAGAGAAAGATCTGTTATTCATGATAACTTCGAAACAATCAGTAAGCTGAAATAGAACTGGGTAGGTCATATCGCAAGAATAACTGACAAAGATGGACGACATATACCACTAATTGGATTCCCAGAAAAAAAAACGAAACACAGGCACACAGAAAACAAGATGGAGAGATGACCGAGGCACATATCAACGCCTATGGCAAAGAGAAGTTCAAGGCTGACAAAGGTGGTGCGAACTGAGGAAGGTCTATTTCGACAGGAAAGTAATAAACATGGATTTCTATTTCATCAATTGATCAGACCAACTGTAAGTTTATAAAATCTCGGATTGCATTCATTTATTCGACTAACATAATTTGATGTTAGTACTAAGACAGATATTCCATTTTTTCATCGTGTGTCTACAATATAATGAATAAACAGTCGCAGTCGTTTCTAATCATTAACAAATTCATATATAAGGTATAATTCGGCAAAGACGCATACACATTTCGTTTCCATTCACGGCTAGGCAAGTTTTCGACCCATCTTTAACTCCTCACGACAGATCTGATCAATCTGCCTAAAGTACGACTTCCTAGGTCGTCCCACAGGCCTCCTCCACTCGAGGCTGATAGCCCTTGGGAAAGCGAGCCAGATAACGATATAAACCATGTTGATGGTCCCGGATTGTGCAAATGACGGGTTCTAAGCTCCAGCACATGGACCTGTTACAAAAGGCATCAAGATGAGATTTCAAGGCACAAGATAGAGTTCAGGTTTCACTTCCATAAGCCAAACTGGTTTATGGAAGAGTCAGGGCCTTGAATACTTGATTGATTCTGTACAGTTAAAGGTGGAGCAGAAAAGTTTTCCCCCCTGACTGAGGTTCACCCCAGTCGTACATTCCAGCAGGTTAGACCCCGGGTAACTACGCTTTGGTGACGCACATTGATGGTATATAGGGAGGAATATCGGACGGGGAAATCAGTGACATCTCCAGATACACCTGCTGCTAGGCCAGTAAGTCTTCTGACTCCCTAATCTGACAGCCCGGAGTCATGAACTACACTATTGTATGTGACCTCAATATCCTCGCCGCAATGAGTACAGGCTAAACGGGTTCTCTGTTTAGCCGGCTCCCAAAATCCTGGATCCATGGGCTACGCCTCATTGCTAATTCCAACGAGAGCCGCCACTGCGGTTTCCAGAAAAAAAATAGATAGAAGGATGACATCGTTGGCAAAGTCAAGGTTGGTCACCATAGCGTCCGTTACCTATTGTTGCTCCACAATTACTTTGCATAGTAGCTATACCCATTACCAAGTACCTGTTGAAGTGTTGGTGCACTACCACAGACAGGTCTATCTCGAGAATTCACATGGAAGAGGTTATATATATATACACATCTATATATAAACATACACACACACACACACACACACACACACACACACACACAACACACACACACACACACACACACACACACAACACACAAATATATATATATATATATATAATATATATTTTATATATATATACACATGTATCTATATCTATCTATCTATCTATCTCTATCTATATTTATCTATCTATCTATCTATATCTTATATATATTATATATATATATATTATAATATATATATATACACATGTGTGTGTATATATATATATATCTATATATATATATATATATATATATATACTATATATATATATATATATATATATATATACTTGTGTGTGTGTGTGTCTGCTTTTTTTTTTGGGATGTGTGTGTGTTGTGTTGTGGTGTGGTGTGTGTTGTTGTGTGGTGTGTGGTGGTGTGTGTGTGTTTTACACACAAACACACACACACACAACACACCACACACACAACACACAAATATATTATTATATAAATTTTATAATTATATATATATTATAAATAATATATAAAACAACCCCCAGACACACAGACACACAACACACCCCCCACACACACACTAAATGGTATATAAATAATATTTTTTATAATATAAAAATATATATATTATTAAAATATGTATATATCTATACTCTGTTTTACTTAAAAATTTTTGACGAAAAATGACAACTATATTATGTTTGCCATTTGAAGCCTTTGGGGAGGTTTTTAGACCAGCTCCCTCAAGGGCCCCAAATGACATCCCGGGTTCAAGCGGGAAATCCCCATTTCAATTTATCCAACCTTTCTTTTAGTCAAGTTGATAAAAATACAAAAGATTCATTCCAAAAAACAACCAACACGGGGGGGGCACCGATTGCCCTGACCCTCTTTTTAATTAAAAAGCAAATCATTATAGTCATATATTAAAGTTAAAGACGAAACCAAAAAACCCAAATTTTTGATTATTCCATATAATCTATGTAACAAACATACACAGAGAACGATGAAGAAGGTATCTAAACTATCTTTTCTGTGTCCCCTTTATCGCTCCCTCCCCCGTCGCTCGTTATCTGTGACCTCGCGAGCAGGCCGAAGGGGGGGGAGGGCGGGGGATTTTTACGCACCGCGCTTTTATGTACCCAAAATGTTAACATTGCAAAATGTGTTTTAACACTACAAAGGGGGGTATGTATACACTCACTCACACACCAAAAACACAACAAACAACACACACACACACACACACACACCAAAAAATTTTATATATATATATTTAAAAATATAATAGATAGATAGATAGAAGATAGATAATGTAATAGATAGATAGAAAAGATAAAGAATATTGAATGTAGATAGAATGTAATTATATAATATATATATATATATAGTATATGTTTTTTTTGTATTTTTATTCTATAATGTAATATAAAATACATAAAATCTATACAATCCCCCCCCCCCCCCACACACAAAACACACACACACACAC
>NC_051428.1:13688702-13693486 GCF_015228065.2 Penaeus monodon | reverse complement strand
AAAAAAAAAAAAAAAAGAGTTTTTTCCCCGTGGTAAAAAAATAAATTTTGTATTTTTAAGAGATAAAAAAAGAAAAAAAATTAATATATTGTAAATAATATTAAAAAAAATATATTGTATATATATTTTTTAAATTTAATTATATATAATAAAAAAATTTTAAAATATTTTAAAATTTTAAATAATGGAATGAAATTTATATATTATGTAAATTATAAAAAGGGTAATAATATAATAAATAAATAATAATATTATAAAAATAATATAATAAATATATAAAAGAAATAATAAATTATAATATTATATATATAATATATATAATAAATATAATATATATTATATATATGTCTTTTTTAAATTATATAAATCTAGATATATATATATTAAAAATATATATATATATATATATTATTAAAAATTTTTAATAAATTATAAAAATATAATATTTTATAAAATAATATATAATATAATAAATATATATATATATATATATATAATAAAATATAAAATAAAATATATATATATATATACATTAATATATTATAATATATTATAATATATATATAAATATAATTAAAATATTATATATATATAAATATATAATAAAAAATAAATATCATATATTATATATATTTTTAAAAAATATATATAATAAATATATATATTATAAAAATATAATGAATATATTAGGGAAAATTATTAGTTTTATGTAATTTTTTTTAGATAGAAAAATAGTTTTATTTAAGAAAGGGGGGGAATCAACTAGAATAGAGAGGAAATATCATGGTTTCATAAATATTATAAAGTCTATCAGTATTTTAAGTCCAATCTGATATTTGCCTATACTGAATCACTTAGATTACAGTAAGTGCTTCATGAAATGTATTATCAGTAGTTGAATCTCTCTTACAATTTCAAGCAATGAAATTTTGTTCTCAGGATACCCATTCCAATAAGTTCCTAACTTTTAATTTGCCACTTTCAGGGAGATTTGGCAACCAGGCTGATCACTTCCTAGGTGCCTTGGGTTTTGCCTTAAAGTAAAAAACATTGGGTTTTTCCGCCAGGGTTGAAAACAAAACCAGGGTTTTCTAGACTAAGTGAAGTAAAGTGTTTTTTTGACATTTTAAAATATGCAGATATAAATCTTTAAGTATTTTTAAAGTCATTTGATAACTGACATCAAACAAGAAAGTTATATTTGCAGTGTTTGTTTCCCTTTTCTCCGTATTTTTATTTTATGCATAATATTTGTTTTCACAGATTCAGGTTCCATTTGATACATACTTCAAAGTAGAGCCTCTTGCAAGATTTCATCATGTGTTGACAATGCACGAGTTCATGGACAAACTAGCCCCAACCATCTGGCCCCCAGAGAAGAGAATTGGTTTGTATTTAATGATTCTACAAGTAATTAGATAGGTGCAGGAATGTCCATACCCTCAAAGCACATCTACATGTAAACGTTTGTGCTTATGTAGATGCACATACACATGCATATATTCATTGTTAGGTAATTGAATATATGTATACTAGCTATGCCACTGCATAGACATGACTATGCAGTATAAGTAAATTGGCATGCCTTTTAATACAGGGATCCCTGTAATTTATCATCCCATTAATCGTCATTTCATTCATTTGTCGTCAACAAATCATTGCTGGACCATTCCCACATGTTGGTAGAGTCGTAAAATTGAGACCCATAATTAAAAAAAAAAATAAAAGTTATTTACCCATTTCGGAGGAGGAGTGGAGAGTGCTGGAGGTGTGTGGAGAGAATCTTCCACTTCATATTTTACATGACTTCTTTTAAAGAATGAATTAAGAGATTTTTTTCTTTTGTAATTTCTTAAATGAAAGGTGCCCTGTTGCATTGCAATCATTATTGACTGAGTTCATGATTGCTGTTATTTTGCTGGAGTTTACTTTTATTTCACATTACATCTCAAATAGTATTACAGATCATGTTGTCTTCATGTAATTTTATCAAAAGTATGCAGTCTCACAGGATACATACCATTTGTCAACCATGCTAAAGTCCCAGTTAAAACCTTTCATAGACTAAAGTTTTATTGTGTAGTAATTATGTATTATTATTTGTTGTTTTGTATTTTACCCAATTTTTGTGGTCCACATTAATGATCAATGATGAAGACACCCTGTATTGACATATAAATTCTATACACACTTGTAAGTACATTTGCTTACATATGTCATACACAAACATAGTTTAGCACTTTTGCAAGGAGGTATATGTACTTTTCAGAAGTTTCTATGTCAGATTTTTCTTAACCTTGTTTTTCTTTCAGTTAACCTCATTAACTGTTCCTCATTACACCACTCATTTCTGCATTCATGAATTTTCTCACATATGCAAACACTTAAACATACTGTACTGTATTTTATGCATGTTGTCAACTGTAGAACAGGCACATTATGTTATTTGTAGAAATTAATTAAATGAATTAAAATTATAGTTATCAGAACTCTTAATTACACAGTATAAAACAATGAATAAAACAGATTTAATTCTAAAGGTTTTCACATTGCAAGTTCAGGCCATGCATGTTTTTTTCCTCTTTTTCTTCTCTTTTACTTCACACCTTGTGTCTTAAATTTTAGCTTTCTGCTACGTTCCGCGCTATAACTCGGAAGGATGCAATGCCAAGGAAGGCAATCCCTTTGGACCATTTTGGGACACTTTTGGCGTTGATTTTGTCGGCTCAGAATTCTACCGCCCGCTTAGCTATGACGTCCACTATCAAAATATGGATGAACAGTGGAATGAGAAATACCCTTCTGAGGAATGGCCAGGTATCAGAGTGACTAAAACTTCTAATAATTTTGCTAGTTTTATTTTTGGTATTATTTATTAATTCAATTTGCATTCCATGTTAGGATGTCTTAGTTAAATATGAAATTGCTAGATATGTTCACATATATGAAATACACACCATTCTGCCAGTACAATATAATGTGTTCTTGAAGAGTCTTTCAGTAACTGAAAAGAGTACAAATATATTTATTTAGGTATGTTTCATTATTTCATTTTACTTAATCTTTACTAAAAATGTTTTTGAAAGGCAATGAGGTTGTCAGTCATTGCATGGAATAAAGCAGAATTAAACAATATGAAAAACTTTTAAATTATAACAATGAAAACTGGAAAATATACAGTAATTATTTATCAATTGATTATTTATTTATTTATCTATATTTTTGATTTTTTCCTTTTTTTCTTGCATGTCTGCTGGAAAAGAAATATAATTTTTTTTTTTTTCTCTATGAATTTGATGCTCTTCAAATGTATATGGGAGTCAGCCTTTTGATAGTTTTTTAAAATTAATGTTTTGTTCTGGAGTATTAAATGTAGTTTATACAGCAGCTAGTTATTTTTTTCTCTTTTTTATTGGTGGTATTAGGGTGTGCAAAGGCAACATATAGTTATATATATACTGAGATGTTAGAGCAGAGAAAAGCCCATTCACTGTAGGATTTGGAAGCATTATTGTGTATATGAAGCACAGCATATATAGTTTCTTAATATTAGTTTATACAATAGAAATATTATATTGACAATAAGATGTTCATTGTCTGACAAGAGCCCATTTTTAAACAAAATTTGAAAGTCTAAATCACCTAAGTGTTTGTCTTCCAGTGCTAGCCTTCACCGGAGCACCAGCCAGCTTCCCGGTCCAGATGGATAACCGTGGCCTGCACAAGTACCTTGTTTGGAGCGAAAACATTGCCAAAAAAGCCCAGGATCTAGTTTCTTCTCTGCCTCGCGGTCCCTTCGTGGGGATCCACTTGAGGAATGGCATAGATTGGGTGAGTTATAGTTGTTATTTATGTGAGTGTGTGATTTATTTATTTATTTTGATTTGTGTTATTTGGTTTTATTTTTCAAAATCTGTTTTATTTTGTTTTTCCACTTCTAATTTGGTCTTTCCTTTTCTCTCTTTCTGATCTCTTTCCTTCCTTCTACTCCTCCTCCTCAACCTTTTTGATTTTTAATAGTTTTGCATATCTGTTGTGGGTGTATAAAATTTTGTGTAAATTATTTTTTTTTTTTTTTTTTTTTTTTTTTTTTTTTTTGTTATTTTTATTATTAATATTACTGTTATCATTTTTATTACTGTTATTGCTCAAGTGACAATGTTCATCATGATCCCATTTATTACCTTACTTTTATTATTGTTCTAAGTATATTGTAAACCATGGACACTGGGGATGCATACATACTGTACATACATAGTAACTGTCTGCTCTTTGCGTGTGCATGCATACATTCATGTTTGTGTGCATTCATGTTTGCATACTTGTGTGTGTATTTGTGTGTACTTTCTCTCTGTCACACACTTATTCACTCCAGAAGCACTTTGTTGCTGAGGAGTCAGTTTCTATGTCTATCTAAACTCACCTGATTATTCCATTCTTTAAAGTTCATTTTTTTTCTAGCTTTATAATAATAATAATAATAATAATAATAATAATAATAATAATAATAATAATGGTAATAATTATCATAGGCATAATGACAATCATAAGAAAAAGAATAAGAATAAGAATTTTCTATTGTATTGCAGGAACGTGCTTGTGAGCATGTAGAGCACAGCCCTAACCTCTTTGCTGCCCCTCAATGTTTGGGCTACCGTAATGAGCATGGTGTGGCTACGCTTGAGCTCTGTTTGCCCTCAGAAAACGTCATTGTTAAAAAGCTCAAGCGTGTAATCAAGTCTGTTGGGGCCAAGAGTGTCTTTGTAGCTTCAGACAACAATGAG
>NC_051428.1:13685977-13688602 GCF_015228065.2 Penaeus monodon | reverse complement strand
CTGAAGGAGGCGCCATTTTCTTTTTGCAAGATGCATTTTGGTTTTCATTTTATTTCACTTCTTATCTACTTGTGGACTCAATAGAGATGTTATATGAGTGAAGAGCTATTTTAGAGAATAGAAAGGAAGCTAGTGTTAAATGTTGCCGTAATAAAATTGATCAACATTGTTAGTAGATATCTATCATCATTAGATATCATTACGTGTTTCTAATTATAATTTCGTGCTTATCACTCTTTTACCATCGTCATTATTGCTATTCTTACTATCATCACTATTTATTATTATTATTATCTTATTACTATCATATTGATAAAACATTTATTCTAGTATTTCCCTTTACTATTATCTTATTTTCACTATTATATTATATACCTCATTATTACTATTAGTCCCATTACTATCATAATTATCTTTGTCATCAATATTATCATGATTTATTATGGTTATATTATTATTATTACATTAATATTACTAATACTATGATTATTGTTGCTATTACTATGATGATGATGATCATGACGATTAATATTATTAGTATTATTGTTTTTTTATATATATTATTATTAATATTGTTATATTATTATCATTATTATTATTATTATTATTATTATTATTATTATTATATTATTATATTATTATTATTATTATTATTATTAATATTAATTTAATATAAATGCATAATAATATTATCATCATTATTATCATTTTTCATTTTATATCTTTATTATTACCTTTATTATTTTATCATTTTTCTATTAATATCATTATAATTACTAATTTTTTTATTATTATTATTATTATATTATTATCATTATTATTAATCAATTATTATTTTTTATTATTATTATTATTATATTATTATTTTTTTATAATTATTATTATTATTATTATTATTATTATTATTACTATATATTATTATTTTCACTAGCATTATTTTCATTATTATTATACATCATTATTATTATTATTCATTATTATTATTGTTGTTGTTATTGTTGTTGTTGTTGCTGTTGTTGTTGTTATTATTATTATTATCATTATTTTTTTTCTACTATTATTATTATTGTTGTTTGTTGTTATTATTATTATTATCGATTTTATATTATTATTACCATTATTATTACTATTATTATTATCATTGTATCATTTTTTCATTGTTGTTGTTGTTGTTTATTATTATTATTATTATATTATTATTATTATTATTATTATTATTATTTATTATTATTATTATTATTATTATTATATTATTATTATACTTTTACCACTCTTACTACTAATACTACTACTATTAATCTCATATTGTCGTTATTAAAATTTTGATGACCATTAAAACTATCATTACTATTAATATTATTTATTATTACAATTATTATTATCATTATCATCATTATTATTATTTGTTATGATTGTTATCATTATCATTATTATTAACAATATTGATATTATCATTATTATTATTATTATTATTATTATATGTATATTATTATTATTATTATTATATTATCATTATTATTATCACTATTATTTTTATCATTATCATTATTGCTATCATTGTTATTATTATAAGATATTTGTCATCAGACTCATTAATATTATCATTATTACTAGTATTGTCATCATAATTATACTATTTTTATTGTTATTATTATGATAATTAGTATCGTTATTTTTATTATTATTATTATTATTATTATTATTATTATTACTATTATTATCATTATTATCGTTATCTTATTATGTATTGTTATTATTATTATTGTTGTTGTTGTTGTTGTTTATGTTGTTGTTAATGTTATTATTATGATTGTTATATTTTCATCATCATTATAATTAATGTCATTATTTTTATTACTTCTATTATTTCTATCATTGTTATTATCATTGTTATCCTGTCCATTATCTTTATCATCACTATTATCTTTATTGTTATTATTTTGCTGTTGTACCTGATATTATATTATCATCATAATTGTTAGTAATATATGCTTTGTTGTACTCCTAATGATTATATAAATTCTGTAATTATTACTATTATTATCATCGTTGCTATCATTATCAACATTATCTCTGTTAACAGTATAATCTATTCCATGTTTATATTATTGTCATCATTATTGTCATCATTATCATTAATATCTGGATTATAGTGATTATCATTACTATCATACTATCATCATTATGATAATATTATTATTATCATTATTATCATCGTTATCGTTAAGATCATTATCATTGTTAGTATCGTAATTGTTATTGTTATTATCATCATCATTTATATCATTATCATTATTATTATCTCTCTCCTTTTCTCTCTCTCTCTTTCCTCTCTCTCTTCCTTTCTCTCTCTCTCTCTCTTGCGTCTCTTTCTCTCTCCTCTCTCTCTTCTCTCTCTCCTCTCTCTCTCTCTCTCTCTCTCTCTCTCTCTCTCTCTCTCTCTCTCTCTCTCTCTCTCTCTCTCTCTCTCTCTCTCTCTCTCTCTCTCTCTCTCTCTCTCTCCAAGCCATCTCTAACGTAACGAAATAGCCAGAGCTAATTATTTTATTTTTCTTAACTTTTTTCCGCATACACGACTCTCTTTCATGTCATTCCAGCGTGAAGTCATAAGAACATTTCAAAACA
>NC_051428.1:13663477-13675977 GCF_015228065.2 Penaeus monodon | reverse complement strand
TATATATTTTATATATATATATATATAATATATATATCATATAAAAAATATACATATAAATTAGTATATATATTGTATATAAATGTTATATGTATCATACATATATATATATATTTTTATATATATAAAAATTATAATTATATTTATTTTATTATTATTTATTATATATATAAAATTTTTTTATAAGATGATAGTAGATAGATTTAAAAATGGGCCCGGTGGCCGAGGGGTTAAGCGTGGGACTCAAGAGTCACGAGGCAATCTGGGTTCGAGGTTCGGTCAGGGGCCGGGCGTTTTCCCTTGGGCAAAAACTTCCCTCAAATCCCTCCACCCAAAGGGGTGGACAAACCACCCGTCAGTGCGGTCCAACCCCGAAAAAATTTTTGAGCCCCGTGGCACAGCATGTATTAATGTATTTTTTTCTGTTGTGATGCTCTTGAGTGAGTACGGGTATCCCATTTTCCTTTCCACGGGGGTCCCCGGTTTACCTTTTGGGAAATCATTCTCTCTATTTTACCGGTTTGGGGACCACACTGATTTGGGCGGTTTGGGCCCACCTAGTGGCTGTAGGCAATGGGGGTGAATTCCCTTCCCCAAAGGGAAAAACGCGCCGGCCGTGACTCAAACCCCCGAATCGTTTGCCGTCGTGCCAGTTTTGGGCCCCATCTCTAACCACTGGGCCCCCGGGGCCTTATTAATATGTTGCGGTATTATATGTATATATATATAATATATATATATATATATGATATATGTGGTTGTTTGTGTTGTGTGTATATTTTATTGATATTATATAAATAAATATATATAATATTTTATTATATAATAAATATATATTTTATATTAATATATTATTTTATATATATAAAATATATATATATTAAATTTTATTATGCAATTTATACTATATAATATATAATTAATATATATATATTATATATATATATATATATTATGTTGAATTATTTATAAGTATATTATCTTTTAATTATTATTTTTTTTTTTTTTTTTTTCTTTTTTCTAAAGTGCCCTGTCCTAAGGGACTTTTGGGGGATCAGGGTTTTCCCATGATTTTTTTGGGCAATTTTGAGGTGGTTTTCCGTTTCCTCGCCCGGGGTTTTTCGAGCAGTTCCCATTTAACCCCTTCTGGGACCGTCCTGACTTGGGCTGGGGTCCCCCCCGCGCTAGGGGGCAATCGAGGTAAATTTCCCTTTCCCAAGGAACAAAGGCCCCGGGGGGTGCTCGAACCCCCCGAATTTGATTGGGGTCGGGCGTCTTGATCCGACGTTCTAACCCCTCCCCCACAGCGCCTCCTCTCCCCTCTCTCTCTCTCTCTCCTCTTCTTCTTCTCTCATATATAATATATAAAATAATTATTTATTAATTAATATAATATGGGGGGCCCCTGGCCCAAGGGGTTTAAACGTCGGATCAAAACTGCATGACGGGAATCTAGTTTTAGGGTTCGAGTCACCGGCCGGGGCGTTTTTTTCTCTTGGGGGAAGGAACTTACCTCGATTTCCTGCCCACCCCTGGGGGCCAAGCCATCAATAGTGCGGGTAAAAGAGTGGACCGTAAAAACTCCGGGCGGAAGGGAATGGAAAAACCACTCAAATTGCTAAGAAAAAACAGGAAACCCATGTCGTCAAGGCCGCGGTGGCCGATGGGTTTGAGGGTCGGATTTAAAAACTTCCGCGGCAAACTAATTCGAGGGTTCGAGTCACCCACCGCCGCGTTTTCCCTTGGGCAAGGAAATTTACCTTGATTGTACCTAGCCACTGGTGGGCCAAACCAGCCCAAGTCAAGGCTGGTACCACCCGGATAATAGGAGAATATTCTCTCCCTGAAAAAAAAACTGGGGACCCCCACGTAAACCACTCAAGAGCTCACACTTTAAAAACAATTAAATATCATCTTTAGAAAAGGCGGCCAAAAATGAAACCCACCGTTAAAAAAAATATATATATATAATAAATTTTAAAATTATATTATATATATATATAATATATATATAACGTGTGTATATAATATAAAAAAATATATAATATATACATTTCCAAAGTATATATACTATACATTTTTGTAGAATATATAATTTATATTAATATATAATATAAAATTTAAATATAATATTAATAATAGATAGAAGATAGGGAAAAATAGAATGTATACTGTGATACGTAGTGGGATGTAATATGTTTATTGTAATATTTTATTTTAAAAAGATTATTAAAAATATATTTATATATTATTATAATTAATATGAAACCCATTTATTTGAAATGTAGACAAATTTAATGAGTGAATTTCTTGTATTGTCAAAAATTTCATCTCATTCTACCCTTTCTAAAATAATACTATAATATATATATATTATATATATAATATATATATATATATATATATAAATTTTTTATATTATATAAATAATTTTATAATATATAAAAAATATATATATATATATATTTTATTTTATTATATATATATAATATATTAATTTTATATCATCTATTTTTTTTGGGTGTGTTGCTAGTGTGCGTGTGTGGGTGTGTGGGGTTTGTGTGTTTGTGTGTGTTTGTGGTTGTGTGTGTTGATGTGTATGCGTTGTTGTGGTTGTGTGTGTGTGGGGTGTGTGTGTGTGTGTGTTGTGTGGTGGTTGCGTGCGTGGTGTTGGGGGTGTGTTGTGCGTGTTTGTGTGTGTGGTGTTGTGTGTGTGTATGCGGTTGTGTGTGGTGGTGTTGTGTGTATTATATTAAATATATTATATAATATATTAAAATATTTATATAATATATATATATTATATATACATAACACCCAAAAACACACACACACCACACACATACACACACACAACGCTCACACACACACAACACAACCCCCACACACACACACAACAAACCCCACACACACAACCACACACAACACACCAACACACACACCACACCACCACACACTGTTATGTGTGGTGTGTGTGGTGTGTATTATTTAACTTTGTTTATATATTAAATTTATAATATTATTATATATATATATTTTTATATAATAATATCAAAGTTGTGTGTGTTTATTATACTATATATATATATTAAAATATAATAATAATATATATTATTATATAATAATTACTATAAATTTATTTTATTTTTTTTTTTTATATTTTAGGTGTGTGGTTGTGTGTGTGTGTGTGTGTGGGGTGTGAGTGGGTGTGCGGTGTGTGGGGGATCCTCAAAATAAAAAATCCTATAATAAAACACACACTCCCCCACACACAAACCCCCCCCACCCACACAACCACCACAACACACACACCACACACACACACACACACACACACCACCCCCAAAAAAAAAAACATATATATATTAGTTTTTATATATATATTTAATATAAAATTAATTTACTATATTGTGTTATATATTTTTTTATTACAATACTAACATAGAACTATAGGGTTGTGTGTGTGGTATAATAATATAATATTATATATATAATATATATAATATATTTAAAATATATAATATATGTATATATAATATATGTGTTATAATACATACATATAATAAAATTTATTATATATATACACCCCAACCACACACCACACACACCCCACACCACACACACACCCCAACCACCATCACTACAACACCAAAACACACACACACACACACACACACATATAATATTTTAAATTATATAAAAAATAAATATATATATATATTTTTTTTATTATTTATATTTATGTTTTATACATATATTATTTTAAAATTAAATAAAATTTATAATAAAATATATATATAATTATATTATATTATTATAAAATATACATAATTGTGTGTGTTGTGTGGTGTGTAATTATATTTTTTTTTTTTAAAATTTATTATTTATTTATTTTTCTTTCCCTTTTTTATTCTTTATTTATATATATATATTATTTTATATATTATTTATATATATTTTTTAATTATATTAAAAATTTATTTTTTATCTTTTATATATATATTAATATATTTTAAAAATATTCTTTTTTTATTTTCCCCCCCTTTGTTTTGTGTGTGTGTGTTGTGTGGGGTGTGTATATATTATTTTAATATATTATTTATATTTATATTATATTTATATATCTGTGTGTGTTGTGTGTGTGGTGTGTGTGTGTGTTGTGTGGTGTGTGTGTGTGTGTGTTGTTACTTTGTTTATATTTATTATTTTTATTATTTTCTTTATATATAAAACAATTACTAAATTAATATTATATATTTTAAATTATTTCGTGTGTGATGTGTGTGTGTGGGGTGGTGGTGTGTACTTAAACACCACCACACACCCCCACCACACACACACCCCCCACACCACACACTATATTTTTTTTTTTTATATTAATTTTATATATTTTAATATATATATTGTCATATAATATATATTTATATATATAATAATTAATATATTATATATATATATGTTAGGTATTATTTTATATAAGTTGCGTCTGTGAGAATATAGATGTTTGATGTGTATAAATATATAATATTATATATTTATATATATATATATATTTTAATATAATAATATATTTTGTTTTTTTTTTTTTTTTGGTTTTTTTTGTTTTGGTGGGGTTGTGGGGTGGTGTGTGGTGTTGTGGGTTGTTTTGGGGGGGGGGGGGGGGGGCAAAAAAACAAACCCCTTTTTTTTATATACTTATATATTTTATATATATATATATATATATAATATATATATATTAAATATATATTATATAAAATTATTTTAAAAATTTTATAATATATATTATAATATTATAAAAATAAAAAAAAACCCCCCCCAAAAAAAAAAATTTAAAAAAAAAAAAAAACAAATATATATAAAATAATTATAATATATTTTTTTTTTTTGTGTGTGTGTGTTGGTGTTGTGGTGTTTTGTGTTTTTGGGGTTTTTGTGTGTGGTTTTTGTTGTGTTTGGGGTTTGTTGTGTTTTGTTTTTTTTTTATTTTTATTATACAACTTAAATGTATTTTAAAATTATTAATTATTATAATTTTATATTATTATTATATATATATTATACATAATATATGTATATATAAAAATTATCCCATTTTTCATACATACAACCACATACCCCAAAACCACACCAACACACACACACACCACTCACACACCACACACACACACCCACAACACACACACACACACACACCACACACACAACAAAAACCACACACCACACCCCAAAACACACACCCCAAACCACACCCACATATATATATATATATATAATATATATATATATATGTATATATATATATATATATATATATTATATTACATATATATATATATATATATATATATAAAATATATATATATATATTATATATATATAATATATATGTGTGTGTGTGGTGTGTTGTGTGTGTGTGTGTGTGTGTGTGTGGTGTGGTGTGCCCTAAGTACACACACACACACCACACCCCACACACATACACACACAGACATAATATATATATATATATTATATATATATTAATTATATATGTATATATATATATGTATATATTTTATATATATATATATATATATATATATAATATACATAGATGTGCATACACACACACACACACACACACACACACACACACACACCACACACACACACACACACACACACAGTTTAATATTATATTAATATATATATATATATATATATATATATATAATATAATATTACACCCCACACACACACACAACACACACACATATATGTATATATATATATATATTATTATATATATATATATATATATAAAATATATATATATATATATAATAATATATATAAAATTATGTATATATGTATATGTAATATATATATATTTTATATATATTATATATATATTATATATATATATTATATACTATTCTATATGAATATATTATATAATATATATATAATATATTATATATATATATATATATATAATTGTGTGTGTGTGTGTGTGTGTGGTGTGTGTTGTGTGTGTGTGTGTGTGTTGTGTGTGTGTGTGTGTGTGTGTGTGTGTGTGTGTTTGGTGTGTGTGTGCGTGTGTATGTATATATATTTGTATATTGGGATATATATATATCTATGTATGTATATATATACAGCTATATGTATATATTACATATATATATATATATATATTTATATATATATCTATTATATATTATATATCTATATTATATCATATATATACTTCCACCACACACCCATATATGTATCTATGTATATGGTTATGTTATTATAATAAATTATATATATAAACACATATATATTATTATATAATATATATATATATATTATATATATAATATATATATATATATGGCATATTGTGTGTGTGTGATGTGTGATGTGGTGTGTGTGTGGTATGTGTGTGTGTGTGTGTGTGTGTGTGTGTGTGTGTGTGTGTGTTGTGTGTGCGTGTGTGTTGTGTGTGTTGAAGTGTGTTTTGTATGTATACGCATATTTTTATTGGATTGTAGATACACACACCAACGCACACACACACTCACACACACACACACACCACACACACACACACACAGACATATACAGAATATATATATATATATATATATATAGATATATTGATAGTTAGATGGTATATATATATTATATATATATATCAGAAGATATATATTATATTTATAGATATAACAATATATGTTTATATAGACATACACACACACACCACACACACATATACACGTGTTGTGTGTGTGTGTGTGTGTTGGTGTGTGTGATGTGTTGTGTGTTGTGTGTGTGTGTGTGTTGTGTGTGTGTGTGGTGTGTGTGTGTGTGTGTGTGTTGTGTGTGTTATGCGTGTGTGGTGTGTGTATTGTGTGTGTGTGTGTGTGTGTGTGTGTGTATGTATAGATACATATATATATATATATATATATATATTATTATATATATAATATATATATATATGTATAATATCATACACACACACACACACCACACACACCACGCATACACACCCACAGCACACCACACACACACAAACACGCACACACCCCACACACGCACGCACGCACAACCCACACACACACCACACACACACACACACACACACACACGCACCACACAACACACTCATAACACACTCACACACACACACACCACCACACACCACAACACACCCACACACACCACACCCACACCCACGCACACATAGCAACACACACACATAACAAATAATGTAGATATATAATATATTACGATTATATATATATATATATATATATATAGGTATAGTTATCTATATATATATATATATTTGTATATATAATATATATATACTATATATATTCTATATATGTATATGTATATGTATTTGTAGACAATGTAAAATGAATTTATAATGAATATCTTGAAATCCAAAAGATATTCTTCTCATTATCATACCTTGTCTACATTTGTCAATATGAATACGGTTCATATATATATATATATATTTATATATATATTATAGTATATATATATATATATATATATATATAATATACATATATATACTTTCATAGCACGTACGTAATACACAGTATACATATCTATATTCTCCATATCTATCTATCGATCTACTATCTATCATATATATATTATATAGATATATATATTATATATATATGCTATATATATATATATTCATACCTAACTTGTATATGTTATATATCATTGTGAATGTATATATTAATATATGTGATTTTATATATAGCTACACACAAGTATAGATATATATATATATATATCTATATATATATATATATATAGTATATATAATATATATATATAGTCTTTTAACGGTATGTTCATGTTTTAGCCGCCGTTGTCTCAGCATGATACTTAATTGTAGTTTTTCAAGTTGTGATGCTCTTTGAGTGAGTACGTGGTAGGTCCGCCAGTTCCCTTTTCAACGGGAGAGTAATCATTCTCTCTATTTATCCGGCTTGGTACCACAGCACTTGACTTGGTGGGCTGGCTTGGCCACCCAGTGGCTAGGTAGCAATCAAGGTGAAGTTCCTTGCCCAAGGGAACAACGCGGCCGGTCGGATGACCGAAAAACCCTCGAATTACGGATTGTTTGCCGTCCTGACAGTCTTGAATCCGACCCTCGTAACATTCGGCCACCGCGCCTTGACGATTCATGGGCTTCCATGATTTTTTCTTAGCAATTAGAGTGGGGTTTGCCATTGCCTTCCGCCCTGAGTTTTTTAGCGATCCTATCTCTATTTACCCGGCACTGAACTTGATCTGGCTTGGCCACCTCAGTGGCTAGCAGCATCGAGGTTAGTTCCTTGCCAAGAGAACCAACGACCGCCGGTGACTCGAAAACCCTCGAACTCGAGAGATTGCCGTCATGACAGATCTTGAGTCGCGCACGGACTCTAACCCTTCGGCCACCGCGGCCCCCCATATATATATATATATTATATACAATATATATATAATATAACATTTTTTAAAAAAAATTGTTTTTATTATATATATAGAGAGAGAGAGAGAGAGAGAGAGAGAGAGTAGAGAGAGGAGATGCCGCTGTGGTCGGAGTGGTTGAGAACGTCGGACTCAGACTGCCAACGACGCCCAATCTGATTCGAGGTTCGAGTCACCCTGCCGGCGCGTTTGTTCCTTGGTCAAGAAATTTACCTCGATTGCCTTGCCTGCCGGCTGGGTGGGCAAGCCAGCCCAAGTCAGGACGGTCCCAGAACCGGGTAAATAGAGACGGTGACTTCGTAAAAACACCGGTGCGAAGGCAACGTCAACCACCGGGCTCTAAATTTGCCCAAGAAAATCATGGGAACTCCATTCGCCACGTCCTTGAAGGACAGTTCACGTGAGTTAAAAAAAGAAAAAAAGAAAAAAAAAATATATATATATATGTTATATATCTTATACATATATATTCATACATACAATATATATATATATATATATATATATATATATATATATATATATAAATATAATAGTAATACATATAATGCATTATTAATATCTATATACATATACATACACACAAACACAAACACACACATATATACATATATTTATGATATATATTATACATACATATATATACACGCATACATATTATATAAAGGCCGCGGTGTCCGAGTGGTTAAGATCGGACTCAGACTGGCACGAGGCATCTGAGTTTCGGTTCGAGTCACCGGCCGGCGCGTTTGTTCCTTGGGTAGGAACGTCACCCTCGATTGCTACCTACCCCTAGGTGGCCAAGCCAGCCCACGGTCAAGTGCTGGTCCCAAGCCCCGTTACAATCGAGAGAATTATTACGCTAAAAAGGTAACACCGGCCTCTCCGTGGAAAAGGAACTAGTGACCCGACCACGTCTCACGTCCCATAGCAGTCACACAATGAAAAACTACAATAGTATCATGCTGTGACCACGCGGCTCAAAAATTTATTCGGCTTGACCAGCACTGACTTGGGCTTGGTTTGCCACCCGTGCTAGTAGCATTCGAGGTGAGTTCCTTTGCCCAGGGAACAACGCGCCGGCCATGACTCGAACCTCGAACTCAGGATTGCCGTCGTGACAGTCTTTAGTCCGACGCTCTACCACGTCGGCCACCGCGGCCTATCTTATCTACTATCTATCATATCTATCTATCTCTATACATAATATTATATATAAATAATATATATATATAAATATATTATATATATATAATATATATCTATATATAAAAATCTATATAGTATAGTGTAATGTATACATATTATACATTATATATACAGATAATCTATACACTATATATATATGTATATATAATATATATCATATATATATTACTAATATATATACATATGATTATATATAATAGATATATATATATATATATATATGTACCTAACACCACACACACACACACACACACACACCACACAGCACACACACACACACACACCACACCCACACCACACACACACACACACACATCACGCACAACACACACACACACACACACCACACATATATATTATATAGTATATATTATATAATATTATATAATATATATATATAGATATATATATACATATCATACACGCATGCATATATATTATGCATAGCATATATATATCTTAGCGTATCTATCTATGTATCTATCTATCTACTATCTATCTTTCTATCTAATCTATTATCTATCTATCTATCTATCTATCTATCTATGCTATATAAATTATACATATAAGTCATATAATAATAGTATTGTTTGTTTGTGTGTTTGTATGTATAAGATATTTTTTTACGATGTACACCTTGGACTGAAGAACTGAGTAAAATTGGAACTAATCATTATCTTCATCCACGAGAAGACATACAAAAACAAACACCACACACACCAGCACACGACACACACCACACCACACACACACACACACACATCAGCACACACACACACACACACACACACACGAAACAACTCTAAAATAACACACACGAACCAAACACACATTTCCACTACGTAGGGCATTTACCCTGAAGTAAAAACGAAGGAAATAGCAACACATCTACCTACGTACATAAATTCCTTACACGCTCCATATATCATTTGGGGCCACGCGAAATCCCCTCTGGCTCCCTCTAGTACGTTCAATCACGCACTCTGTCACGGGAGTCAGTCAGGGTTTTATGTATTTTCAATCCGCACTGCCACTTCTTCTGTACATTAGTTGGGCGCGCTTGATCCGCATTCTTGGTGTCACTCATTCCCTTGTCACTTTTTCGACGGCGCTGGAGTGGACTGTTTATGAGGGATTTCCCCGTTGTCCATTTTGTTCGCGTTATTTAAATTTGTGGAAGGAACTGAAAGGAAGAGGAGGAGGCGAAAAGGAGGAGGAGGAAGAAGAAGGGGAAGGGGAGAAGGAGAGGAGGAGGAGGAGGAGGAGGATGAGGAGGAGAGGAGAGGAGAGAGAGGAGGTAGGAGGAGAGGAGATGAGGAGGAGGAAGAGGAGAGAAGGAGGAAAAGGGAAGGAGGATGAGGAATAGGCATGTTAGGTTGTCTGAGAAGAACCCAGAACATAGAGTAAGAATAGACGAGGAAAAGAGGAGGAGTAGAAGACAGAGAAAAAGCAGTAGGAGGAGACGAGGAGAGGGGGAAGGAATAATAGAGGAAGAGGAAGAGAAGAAGAGGAGGAGTCTGTGCGAGGAGAGAGGAAGGAGGAGAGGTGCTGGGGATGAGAGGGCGGAGGAAGGAGATAAGACAAGAAAGGAGGAGGATGAGGGTTGGAGATGAGGAAGGATTAGAATTACAGAAGTTAGTAATGATGGATGTAAGACAAGAGACATAGAGGAAGGCGGAGACATTAGAATAGAACAAGAATAAGTAAGCAACGGTCACTTTGGACAGGGACACCGCGATTCCATTCCCACATTTCATATCAAATCAAGCGGAAGACTCATATCGATCACTGTGGCGTCATCGCGTCTCTGACAGTAATTTTGTTAGTTATCTGTTGTGATATCGGCCTACGTTAAACTCATAACTGCAGTACTTTGGGTATTTGTTTAGGGAAATTAACATAGCTATTATTCCTCGTACGTAAAGACAGCATGTTGACTCGAAATATTAACTCACAATATGAAGGTAGACTTAACACAGAAGGAAGCCTGTGACAAAAAGTTAGACTTCGAAAGAAATTCAGACGCATAAAGCGTGAAGCCAACAGAGGCGATTTATCTAACGTTTCTATGTGGTTTGGAATCACCGTTTGGAATCCTGCATGTCGTCCGCTTGGTAAAACTCACAGCCTGGTTTGCTGTTGGAACCGAATCCCTCCGCCTTACTCAAACATTTATTTTGTTTCTTGGGTCCTTCATTTTAGAGGTGAGATTGGGTGGGAAATAATGTATTTCACCCCATCATCCAACGTTTAACAGAGGTTAACTCAGCGCAAAAAAGAATAAACCTATAATGGAAAAAACGAGTGTAATTTGCGTTAGGTTACTGTAACAAATCACCCAAAATACGCCCATGTACGGACAAATCATCCATCAACTGCGAGGCTTTTTTCTATAAACTCGTACCGACCGATGGAACTGGAATAATATTTTTCTGTTATTCGAACACACACTGAACACTGGTTAAGGGGACACACTGTCATTCCGGATCATACGCGAACATTGCACAAAACACACACTTTTCTCTCTCTTCCCTTTTTCGCCGGCGTTTCAAGCACATACGAATACACTAACTACCTTTGTGTATGGCGAATTGTGTGTGTGTTAAACTGTATGCGTAAGTGCTTATATATATATTAGGATATTATATATATTTATATAGATTTATATATATACTATATATATATATATATATATATATAAGGATATAATATATATAGATATATATATATCGTATATATATAATCTGTATATATACATCTATGTATATATATAGTTCAGCATACACACACACACACACCACACACAACCACCC
>NC_051428.1:13608426-13620926 GCF_015228065.2 Penaeus monodon | reverse complement strand
CAGCCTGCTGACCCCGTTTATTTGGGGCAACGTCGGCGGGAGCGGAAGAGGTGGCATGTACCTAGAGTGACCATCTGAGGCTTAACCTCAGGCAAGCTATCCGTGTAGGAATATCTGATCCTTGCAGCAGGATGAGCGGTTACTTCTGCTATTGAGGGAATTGGAGTGATTAAGAGTTGAGGTGGCTGCCCTCACAGAGGTGAGAAGACCTGGCAGTGTCATGATCAGTATGGGTGGGTACACCTATTACTGGTCGGGCCACAGCGATAATCATTACCTCCAGTGAGTAGCCATAGCCATCTCCAGCCGACTTCAGCCCTCTGTAGTTGAGGTGACACCGGTTGATGAGCATATTATGGCACTGAGACTGAAGCATGCCTTTGGCTTCATGTTTCTTATTGCTGTATAAGCTCCTAATGATGTTTGCAAACTCAAAGTGAAAGAGGCGTTCTACACCAAACTCTTATCTGTGGCAGACAATTGCCCTCAGCGAGATATTCGCATTGTTCTGGGCGACGTCAATGCATATGCAGCTGTGACCGAGCTGGCTATGAGATGTCTGTTGGCCCCCATGGCTCAGGAGCTGATCTCAGTTGCGAGAACAGCCTCCTTCTCCGTGACTTTGCTAGGTCCCAGAGAATGGGGATCTCTGGCTCCTGGTAACCTGCATTGCTTGACATGGTATAGTGATGCGGGTACAGTGGGCAAGGAGATCGACCACATTCTTGTTAGCACATGATGGAGGGTCCTCAAGAACTGTAGAGTTAACTGGTGTCGAGTTCTGTGACAATGACCATAGGCTGGTTGTGGCGGGGACAAGGCAGAAGGCAAGGCCTGAGGGCAAGACAGAATTCCATCTCCCTGGAGATACTGGAGGCCATTGAAGCATGTTGCATGACTCGGCTGAATGGCAATCAGGTCTTGCATCACTCTTTGGTGCATAGGGCTTGGACACTGCTGAGAAAGGACAAGGAACAGTTCATCAGGAATCTTGCTGAGGAGGTTGAAGGTCATTTCTGCCTACCAAGCCCTGAGAAAGCTGAACTCTAAGCTTTCCTCGCAGATGACTGCAGTCTGCTCAGTGGATGGACAGATCATCTCAGATCATGTTGGGGTTTGTGAATGTTGGGCTGAGTATTTTGAGCAATTGTACCAGGTAAACCCTCCAACAGTTAGCTTGGATGCAAGTGATATCACAATACCTGTGCCAGACCCACCCATCAGCATAGAACCTAATGGAGGTTAGAATGGCGATTTCCAAGCTGAAGTGTGGGAAAGCTGCAGGCATATGTGATATCCCTGCTGAACTTCTAAAAGCTGGAGGTGAACCTATGGCATGGGACTTGCATGCAGTCTTGACTGCCATCTGGCGGTTTGGTACCATTTCCCTTGACCTGTTGAGGGGCAAGGTCATCTCATGGCCAGGGGATCACTGGGACTGTAGCAACTACTGTGGCATTACACTTCTCACCATACCAGGCAAAGTATTCGCCCACATTTTTCTGAAGGGGATCCGCAACCACCTGCGACATCAGAGACCAGAGCAGTCTGGATTCACTGCTGGTAATTCCACAATAGACGAAATACTAGCGCTTCGAGTAATCATGGAACGCCTTTGTGAGTTTGGTCATGGGTTGCTTGCAACATACATCGACCTCAAGAAGGCTTTTGACTCAGTGCATCGTGAATCACTATGGGAGATCCTGAGACTCAGGGGAAATCCAACGCAGATTATTGGCCTAATAGCAAGCCTATATACCTGTACAGAAAGTGCTGTAAAGTGTTGTGGGGGCCTGTCAAACTTCTTCCCTGTTAATTCAGGGGTGAGGTAAGGCTGTGTCCTTGCACCAACACTTTTTCAATACCTGCATGGACTGGATAATGAGCAGAGCTACTATCCAAAGTCAGTGTGAAGCAACACTGAGCAATATCAATGTCTCAGGCCTTGACTTTGCCGATGATGTTGCTATCCTATCTGAGTCCCTAAGAGTCATTGGTGGCAGCTCTTGATGGATTTAGCAATGAGATGAAGCCCTTAGGCCTAAAGGTCTCCTGGACCAAGACCAAGATTCAGGATTTTGGGGGTCTGTTAGGGTAACCCATCCAGTCGATCCATGCTTGGGGCGAGGACGTTGAAGTTACAGAGAGTTTTACATACCTTGGTAGCATAGTCCATATCTCTGGGTTGTCAGACCAAGAAATCAGTAGACGGATTGGTCTGGTAACAGGAGCCATGAACTCGCCCAATGGAAGCGAAACCTGGACGCTATCTAGTGCCTTGGAGTCTCGTCTTGATGCCTTTTGTAACAAGTCTCTTCGCTGGATCATGGGATACAGTTGCCAGGACCATGAGTCCAACCGACGGCTATTGTTGTAGTTGTTGTAGTTGTTTGTTGTTGTTATTTCTATTCCTATTGTTATTATTATTATCATTATTATTATCATTATTATTATTATTGTTATTATTAGTTTTCTTACCATAATAATTATTTTTATCATTTATTGTTATTTATTTTTTTATAAATATTTTTCTTCTTATTTTCAATGTTATATTTTACTGTCATTATCATTATGTTTATGATTATCATTATTATTGTTATTGTTATTGTTTTTTATTGTCATTGTCATTGTCATTATCATTATCATTTTTTTATTATCATTGTCTTTGTTGATATTTTTATTATCATTATCATATTCATCATCATCATTATCCTTATCATCATTATGATTAATTAATTTCATTATTATTATCATTATCATTATTATCAGTAATATAATCATTATATATTATTATTAATATCATTTTCTTACCATTATTGTTGTTGTTACTATTTTTAACATTATTGTTATTATTATCATTATCATCATTATATCATTATCATTATCTATATTGTTAAAAATACTACTATTCATACTATAGTTACGTTGTTAAAATTGATATGGTTATTCCTGTTCTTATCATTATCAATATTGTAATTAACATTATTCTTATAGCTATTATTATTATTATCATTGTTTTTATTATTATCATTACTATTTCTAATTATCTTTATCGCTATCATTATGTTATAATTATTATTATTGTTAGAATTTTTATTTTTATTATCATCATTTCTACTATTATTTTTAACATATCATTATTACCAAGAATATTATTATAACATTTATATTTAATATTACGATCGTTACCATTATTGTTACTATATTTTTTCTTTATTATTATTCATTAATATTAATATAATTTTTTCATTATTTTCATTATCACTATCATTATTATTGTTATAATAATGATAGTGATATTATTATTATTATTATCATTATTCATTATTATTTTATTATTATTATTTGTTATTATTTATTTTTATTATTATTATTACTATTATTATTATTATTATTTTATTATCTCCATGATTATTATTATTAGTGTTGTTGTTCTTATTATTATCATTATTATTATTATTATTATTATTATTATTATTCTCATTATTATTATTACCATTAATATTAGTAGAAGTAGTAATTTCATTATTATAATTACTATTCTTATCATTCATTATAATGATCATTATTATCATCATTAACTTTAGTAGTAGTAGTAGTAGTAGTATTGTTATCAATAACATCATAATCATAATAACTATCACTATTATTGTTATTATTATTATTATTTTTATTGTTGTTGTTGTTGATGTTATTATCATTATTATTATTATTATCATTATCATTATCATTATCATTATCATTATCATTATCATTATCATTATCATTATCATTATCATTATCATTATCATTATCATTGTTGTTGTTGTTAATACTATTATTATCATTATCATAATAATTATTTTTTTTTATCAGTACTATTATTATCGTATACTCCTGGAGAAAGAAGACATCATGAGCAGAGTACATCAGCGAACTGTTTGAAGATGAAAGAGGTGGAAGGCCTGTTATCAGGAAAGAAGTAGATGGACCAAGCATAATACAGGAAGAAGTACAGTATGCACTTCATAGAATGAAAAATGGTAAGGCTACAGGACCGGACAACATAGCAATAGAGTTGGTAAAAGAACTAGAGGGGTTTGGAGTTCAAAAACTAACTGAAATTGCAAACAGCATCTACAACACAGGTCTCATTCCAACTGACCTCAACAAGTCTGTATTCATAGCACTTCCCAAGAAACCTGGAGCAATTGAATGTGAACTCCACAGGACAATAAGTTTAATGAACCACATTACAAAATTGATCCTGAACGTTTTGCTCAAGAGAATGAAGAACAAAATAAGGGAAGAAATATGGCAAGAACAGAATGCATACATGAGAGGAAAAGGGACTCGGAATGCAATATTTATATTGAGAATGTAGGGAGAAAGAGCGATAGAAGTTTAGACAGACTTATACATATGCTTCATTGACTATAGCAAAGCATTTGATAAGGTAAAACATGAAGAAATGTTTAGAATGTTGGAAGTATTAGATATTGATGGGCAGGACTTACAACTGATTAGGAACTTATATTGGGAACAGAGTGCTGCCATCAGAATAGACGGAGAAATAAGTGAGTGGACATCTGTCAAGAGAGGTGTAGGACAAGGGTGTGTATTATCACCAACTCTGTTTAACTTATACAGTGAAATTATTTTAAAGGAGATTAAGAACATGCCAGGTGTGAAAGTTGGAGGTATCAATATTAACAACTTGAGATATGCAGATGACACTGTACTAATAGCAGAAACAGAAACAGATCTTCAAAATATATTGAAAAAGGTTGTAACAGAAAGTGAGAAGAAAGGTCTTCAGATAAACATCAAGAAGACGGAATGTATGGTGATATCAAAGAAGAATATAACACCAAAATGCTCTTTGAATACCAAAGGTGAAGAAATACAGAATGTTGATAAATTCACATATTTGGGTAGTTTGATAACATCATTTGGAAGAAGTGTAACTGAAATAAAGAAAAGAATTGGTATGGCAAAAGAAGTCTTCAACAAGATGAGTGCTGTCTTTAAGAACAGACAGTTGAAGGTAAAAAAACAAAGTTAGAGTGTTAGAATGTTATGTGTGGTCAGGTGTGATGCTTGGACAGTCAATGAAAATATGAAAGAAAGATTAAAATCAGTAGAAATGTGGTTCCTCAGAAGAATGCTCAGGATTTCATGGACAGAAAGAGTTACTAATGAAGAAGTTTTAAGAAGATCAGGAGTTAAAAGAACCTTGATGAAAGTTATCAGGAAAAGACAGACGCAATTTTTAGGACACGAAATGAGATGCAAAGGATTGGCAAACTTAATGTTAACAGGAAAGATAGAAAGGAAGAGAAGCAGGGGTAGGCAAATGCAGAAGTTCATCACCAGCTTGAACAAAGATCTCAATATGGGCAGAAGTGACTTAGAACTGCTTAAGTTGTCAACAGACAGAACGGGATGGAAAACCATGATCGCCAACGCCCTGAAAGGACAAGGCACTTGAAGAAGAAGAAGACTATTATTATCATTATTATTATTATTATTATTATTATTATTATCATTTCTACTATTATTTTTAACATATCATTATTACCAAGATCATTATTATCACATCTATTTTTAATATTACGATCATTACCATTATTGTTACTATATTTTTTTTTTCTTTATTATTATTCATTAATATTAACATAATTTTTTTTTTTTCATTTTTCTTGTCACTATCATTATTATTATTGTTATTATTATTATCATAATCATCATCATCATCATCATCATCATCATCATCATCATCATCATCATCATCATCATCATCATCATCATCATCATCATCATCATCATCATCATTATCATTATCATTATCATTATTATTATTATATTATTATTATTATTACTATTATTATTATCATTATTACTATTATCTCTATTATTATTATTATTATTATTATTATTATTATCATTATTATTATCATCATTATTAATATTATTATCATTTCTACTATTATTTTTAACATATCATTATTATTATTATTATTATCATTTCTATTTTTAATATTACAATCATTACCATTATCATCATCATAATCATCATCATCATCATCATCATCATCATCATCATCATCATCATCATTATCACTATCATTATTATTATGACATTATTATTATTATTATTATTATTATCTCTATTATTATTATTATTATTATTATTACTATTATTATCATTATTATTATTATTATTATTATTATTATTATTATTATTATTATCATTATTAGCATTATTAATATTTCTATCATTATTATCATTATTGTTGTTGTTGTTATTGTTATTATCATCGTCATCATTATCATTATTATGATTATCATTTCTTGATCATCATTCTTCTTATCATTATTTCTATAATTGTTATTACACATTATCATTTTCATTATTTTCCCATTATTGATATCACTATGAATATCATTATTTCTAATCATTATTATTATGATTGTTGTTATTATCATTTTCATCATTATCATTTTCATCATTATTATCATAGTTAGTATCATTAACATTAGCACTATTGTTCTACTCATTATTAATATTATTTTCATTGCCATTTTTGTCATTATATTTATTACTGTATTATTGTCGGTGTCATTACCATAATCATTAACGCTATAATTAATATTATCTTTATAATTAACCTTATCATTACCCTAATTATTATTGCTTTTATCATCACGATTCTTATTATTGTTTTCCTTCTTGTATTTCTTGTTGATGTTATTATTATTGTAAATATTATTATCGTATTTTTGCTATTACTATTGCCTTCATTATCATAGTTATCATAATCTTTATTATCATTATTTTCACCCATCATAGTTAATACCTTTATTATAATGGTCATGAAAATGATTTTGATTATTTGTATCATTTATATCATTGTCATTACTGTGATATGATAATAATTATTGTTATCATGGTTTTCATTATCATTGCAATTCCATATAGGATAATTAGTTGTAGTAGTAGTATTCGTACTCGTAATTGTATTTTTGGAATTATTGTTGCTGTTGTTGTTGTTGTTATTATTATTATTATTATTATTATTATTATTATTATTATTATTATTATTATTATTATTATTATTATTATTATTATTATTATTATTATTATTATTATTATATTATCATATTATTATTATTATTATTATTATTATTATCATTATTATCATTATTATTATTATCATTATTATTATCATCATCATTTTCATTATTTTTTATATTATATATTATTATTATTATTATATATTATTATTATTATTATTATTATATCATTATTATTATTATAATATATTATATATTATTATCATTATTACATTATATATACAATTATTATTATTTATTATTATCATTATTGTTCATTATCATTATTATTATTTTCATCATTATTATTGTTATCATTCTTAATATTGTTATTTTTATTATCGTTATCATTCGATGAATGCCATACACAGGGGTTTCCTATATTCGTTTATTTTTTCCTTTATTTGCATGACCATGTGGATGTGGCCTGTTGTTGAGAATCCACTGCGGAAGCTTGCTTGTTCTCAAGGCTGGTTGGAATCCATACGATCAGAGATACGAGTTGTGATGACTTTTGTGATAGTATGTAAGTAGCTGATAGGAGGCTTATTGATCGGTAGTTTTTTAGATCCTTTCTGTCCCCTTTTTTATGTATCTAAATAATTGTTGCATTTTTCCAGGCTTTCGGTGTTTTCCCATTGATAAGGCATTTGTTAAAAAGATTGGCTAATTTCACTGTTGCAATTTCTCCTACATATATAATAAGGTCTATACTAATTCAGTCTTCCCCCGGTGTTTTCCCTTTCTTCATGCCTTTAAGCGCTCTTTTTATTTCTTCTGTTGTGATGCTAGACACGTCTCTAATTACCGCATTCGCTTCTATCCATAGCTGTTCATTTGAGTTGTATAGATCCCTGTAAAAGTCCTCCACTACTCTTATGATTTCATTCTTATTGTGTCACTTCTCCATCTGGTTTCTTTATTGAATACAATTGATTTCTCCCTATTCCGAGTCTCCTTTTAACTGTTTTCATGCTATTACCTGAGATCACTGTTTCATTTATTTATTATATATATATATATATATATATATATATATATATATATATATATATATATATATATATATATATATATATATATATATTGGTGTGTGGGTGTCACTGTGTGTGTATATGTACGTATGCATGCGTGTGTGTGTGTGTGTGTGTGTGTGTGTGTGTGTGTGTGTGTGTGTGTGTGTGTGTGTGTGTGTGTGTGTGTGTGTGTGTGTGTGTGTGTGTGTGTGTGTGTGTGTGTGTGTGTGTGTGTGCGCGCGCAAGCAGTGCAAACTGCCATTAGACTGCACAGTCATTCTGGGCACTGATGCTAACACTGAGAGGAGCCTGAGAGAAAAAGCTAAATTCTGAAATTCTTTTCTTACTACAAGAATTCTCGGTCACTCTTTTTCTTCCAGAATTTCTACAAAGCTTCATTACATATGTACATATTTCCCTTTCCAAATAGTTTACTCATCAATTAGGAATATTTTGGCAATTCATAAACAGTGAACTCAAAATAGGAACCACACGAAATTCAGGAAAAAAAATATTAATTTATCATAAAGCTATATAGTGTTGCCTTCTAATTACACATACATTGACGATAACACAACATTATAAGCATCTTTAATCAGCAAAACTTCATCCAGACTAGGAAATTCCCGAGCGAGGGCCATGGGATGCTTTCTGAGGGGCCATAGAGCAATATGAAAATTATGACCGAATTAAACTAGGTTTTGTCTCACCTACTGTTAATTAACTCTCCCATACCAACGAATTAGAATTTGTCCATACAGTTTTCCGTTCCTATACCTACTAACTAGCGTACGCTATTTATAACTAATAATAACTGAATCTAAAAAGATGACAGACACTGAACAGGGGCTAAAGAGGGAATCATTTTTGGTCGGGGGCACAGAATATGAGAGGTTGGGAACCACTGACCTAGACCAATGATTCCCGTAGATATAAGCATAATTATATAAATTATATGAAATCTATTATGTGCCAGTCTTTGTGTTAAGAGAAATGTCCAAGTACTACACTGATGGTAAACTTGTAATTCTCCGTTGTTTTCAGTTTCTATAAGAAAGGGGTTCCACATAATGTGGAAAACTGTTCAGGGGTTCTGCCAAAGCGAGGAGCTTGATAATCATTAAGGTAGACAGAAAACAGGATCCGTTTCTTGGAGTCGTGGTAACCAGTCACTCTGGGTAGTCAGTGTTATTGTACTAGATTACTTTTTTTCTTTAAAGCAGACAAATCCAACAAGATCTTACCGCTCGTAGTGTGAAATCTTGAAATGAGGTCCATTTGGAGGAGGAAATATTAAAGTAAATGCATTAAAGAAGCACAATTGATTACAGAAAACTGTAATCATTTGTGATTCTTTAAACGAGCGGTCATTTGTGTTGTTCTTTGTTATAGGTGCTTCAGCTTACCGTTGTGAAATGAAGTTTCAGACAGTTTCCCTCAATTCCACAATGATTTTAACTCGTCGTAATGAAATGATCTTACCATTTTATTGTGTGTGGGGTTTTGTGTAATGTGTAGGAATGCTGGCGGCAGGAATATAACTGAAAGTTGAAGAGACTGAAATCCAAAGCCATTTGATTCATGCTTAAGTCCTTGTCCTATTCCCAATAGGAATTAGGACACATTATTCCGGAACAATGTTTATTTTCATAGCAAGTAATCTAACTGTGTCATTCTCTAGAATAAAATTCAAAAAGGGATGGATCTCTGGCATTGTCGACGTCTCTTTCCTATCTCGGATAAACAGTGAACCTGCCTTTACACATTTTGAATGTTCTTGAGTTTTGTATGAAGGACTTACAGAAGGAAAATGGATTTACAAATAAACGATAAATAGATGAAAGAAAATTAGACAATATTGAATTTATTTCATTTATTTACATTAATGAAATTACAAGATGTGAGTCTAGCTACTCAGCTTTTATGTTAATGTCACCTACTTACTTTACTGTTTGTTTGTTTGTTTTTTTCTTTGCCTTCTTTCTGTGTTTTGTAGGTATACTAGCTATTGTCATTATTGTTATGCTTGCCTTTTGGTCATGCTTAATGCCAAAAAGGGATAGTTACATATCTCCAAGAAAATTTCTAATGCCCTGTTACACTGTACATGTGACTTACAGTGTATTTGGATTTCAGAATTACTTCCCCAGAGTTCCCACGGAAATTAATAAACAATTAATTTCTATGGAAATCAGGTAAATTTCAAGATGACAATAATTTTCGTGGGTCGTTATGGTTCAGTGGTTTAAATATGTTTTCAGAATATTCTTTACAAACGAAAGTAAAGAATATTGTCTCTGCACTATGCTATCGATTTAATGATTAGTTCGATTCATTAGTGAAAATTAACGTTAAACTTCACCACATATTCACCATGTCAGGAAACTTTCCTAATGCAAAATTGACAAAATTTTACTGCAGATTAGGGAGGACGAAGGAACGGACAAAGAGGGAGAGGAAGGCAGTAAGGCGTAGAAAACGTTATATATATATATATATATATATATATTATATATATATATATATATATATATATATATATATATATATATATATATGTATGTATATATATATATATTATATATATATATATATATATATATATATATATAATGAGAGAGAGAGAGAGAGAGAGAGAGAGGAAGAGAGAGAGAGAGATACATATATATATATATATATATATATATATATATATATATATATATATATATATATATATATATATATATTTGTTGTGTATGTGTGTGTTAATGTGTATATATATATGTATATATGTGTGTATATGTATATATATATATATATATATATATATATATATATATATATATATATATATATAGCGCACGTGTGTGTATGTGTGTGTGTGCGTGTGTGGCGTGTTGTGCGTGTGTGTGCGTGTGTGTGCGTGTGTGTGCGTGTGTGTGTGTGTGTTGTGTGTGTGTGTGTGTGTGATATACATATTATATATATATATATATACTATATATATATATATATATATATATATATATATATATACATATATATATATATATATATATATATATATATATTATATATATATATATATATATATATATATATATATATATATATATATATGTATATATATATATATTCCCTCAATTATATATGCCTGCCTGTGTATGTGTGTATGTGTGTGTGTGTGTGTGAATGTATACGTATACTCTCTCTCTCTCTCTCTCTCTCTCTCTCTCTCTCTTCTTTCTCTCTTCTCTTCCTCTCTTCTTCTCTCTCTGTCTACTTCTCTCTCTCTCTCTCTCTCTCTCTCTTTTCTCTCTCTCTCTCTCTCTCTCTCTCTCTCTCTCTCTCTCTCTCCTCTCTCTCTCTCTCTCTCTCTCTCTCTCTCTCTCTCTCTTTCTCTCTCTCTCTCCTTCTCTCTCTCTCCTCCTCTTTCTCTCTCTCTCTCTCTATCTCTCTCTCTCTCTTGGCGTGGAGACAAGGGAATTTATCACAGGAGACAGTTCCGAAAGAGTCAAAGAATTAATTGAGAAAGGCACAATAGATCAAGGAAATGGGTAGAAAAGGAGAATCGTGAAAGAAGTGTAGAAAATAACGAAAAATATAGGGGAGCTGGAGTGACTTTCTCGATTCCGTCTCACGTTTTTTATCTTATTTATCCCTATGATGAGTCATTTATAATTAACAGATGGGAGGGTTAAAATTAAATTTAGAATAAAGCTAGTATATAATATTCCTTATATTCGTTATATTGTTTATTACAAAGATTGACATTGTGATATCCCACTTGTTTATTCTTATATGATTAAAGAATTAAAAAAATGGTTAAAACCTTTTTTACGACCGTTGTATCTTCGGCACACTCAGGAGAGGAGTAAAGTCAATCCACCCCACGAGTCATACGACCGTTAAATCATACTACTCAAATCAAAATTGGGTTTTCTCGGGGTTCCATTCAAATCTAAATCCTTGGGTGTGGTGGCAGCTCCTTACCATGTCCTCATCGTCAGAGTGCCGCAGGCGCCCCACCCTCCGTGTCGTTCCCTGCGGCCACCCCTCCTTGCAGTGCCAAGAAGGACGCCCGAGCGCACGAACCATACACCGTGAGGTCCAGCCAGTCGAGGAAGGCATCGACGCGGGTGTAGATGCCGGGGAACCGAGGGTCGCCACAGCCGAGCCCCGCGCTCACCACACCGACATCCGTCTCGCGCCCATCCACACCCAGCACCAGCGGCCCGCCTGAGTCGCCCTGAAACAATCCAGCCCTTTGTTATGTATACCATTAAGTGTGCCTGCAGTCATGTACGTCAGAAGCCAAATCTCGCATTAGGTCCGTCTCATGGCAATCCCGAAGCACAAACCCTGCACACGTCCTCGCCGGTGCCCCCGCCGGCGCAGAGCAGAGTG
>NC_051428.1:13585926-13590926 GCF_015228065.2 Penaeus monodon | reverse complement strand
GAGTCAACGAAAGAGAGGCGGTGGACAGAGCAAAGTGGACGAGAAAAATCCGCACCGGCGACCCCGACTACGGACTAAAGCCAGAAGAAGAAGAAAAGATTAGATATAAGTTCACTCTATATGAGTAAAATTTGAAGTCAGTCATAACGGTCCCTGATATAGTAAGAATTTCGAACGTGTCAGAGTCATATGATGTAGCACTGACTTTGGTGGAATTAATATTTTCAAAATCATTCTTTACCTCTATAATGTAACTTCAAAAATGTCGAAGAAAATGCTTTGTATATTAATTTGTTGGTGTATGTAGGCACTAAGACAAGTAAATGCCTGTAATCACTGGCGGTGGTAACGCAAAGTTTTAAAACTTCAAGCAACAATTTCACTTTCCATATGAAAAACAATGGATGTAATAAGAAAAATAAAAGGAAAACGTTGTAGTCTGATTTTGAGAAATACATTTGAAAGTTTCCACAGCTTTGCAAAGCGAAGAGTGGTGTGTATACACAATATAAAGTCACAGAACAATCACGTATTTTTTCCATTATATCTGGTTTCCATAATATTTGTTTCTAATAAAAAATCATACCACCATATTAAGTATTTAAATGGTTTGCCATTGAGATTTTTATGTGAAATGGAGAAATATGACATCTTCTCTTTTTAAAAATTTAGTACAGACTTCGATGACCCCGTGCTTGTAGCGACCATGATACATCAGTGTATCAAAGTGTTAGGGGTTTCGGGATGCTACAAAATGCAAGAAAATTAATTTGATTATATATTTCTAATAGTAAAATTTTAAGAACGAGAAAGGGAGGGACGGAAAGTAAGCTTGTGAAGGGAGGGGTGAGCCAGCCTAAAGGTTATAAATGATGCAGTAACATGCGTAACGCCACCGTGTAAATAATCTAAATCATCAAATACTTCGATTGTGTATGCTAGATTGATAAGATGATTTTCACAACGGCTACGCGTCAAAAAAGGGTCATATATCATTATATTTATATGCTGACTGACAGCTGCAGCGCAACAGTAACACGGTGTTACCGGGTGTGTATCCTAGTTAAAATGTTAACTTTTCGTATATCGATTACTGCACACTGAAATATGTGTCGAAATTATTCTATACCCCTGTTAACAATGATGAGATTAAGGCCATAGCTGTCACGATGGAAGCCTGTCTGAATCTGGTCAAGACAACGGAGCTTGGTTAGTTCTATCAGACACGGATCGGATAATGATGTAGGCCTACAGGCTGGATCTTCGAAACCCACAGATCCCACTACCAATTCATAAGCGACCCAGGATGAGAACAGAGTCTAAGGAGGGACGAGAAAGCCACTGAAGATCCACAGCCAAACGGTAAGGGGCAGCTCAAGCAACCTGACTGAACATAATTTTACATAGGCAGTAAATTTAAACACGCTTTTTAATGATGCTGGAACAATTATAGCCATAAAACACAAGGTTACGCTGAGCAATAAAATGGGGATTACAGATGGTAGGAGAATTAGCTTCTCTGCTTTGACCCCGGGAAGTAAAACATTGCCCTTCCTATCTTTCTGGTCATGTACGAGCTCGGTATGCGCCCAGAGATGGAGATGGTTATTAAGCAGATGACGATTACCTTTTGTTCGTTATTCCCTTTGGATTCTGCGGACTCAGGAAGGGCGTGACAGCGGACTTTTAGATCGCCGTCGCTCCTGGATGGAAGGCTTAAGGAAGCAACAGGAAGGCTTTCAGGGTGCAATTTCTTATTAGTAGAAAGCCAAGAAGCCCATAGGTAGGTAGGGAGAGAGAGATATTAAGATTTACAGCTATATTTATGTATGTATATAAAGAGTAAAGAAAAAAACCTCTCTCGCACTATGCTTTTACGATAACCCCTACATAGTTCTGATTTTCTTCCTTACTTTGAGGCATACAGGAGTCGCACGTGACGGGGCAGTTGGCAAGCATGTATGCCGGATTGATCTCGCACTCCCCCCCCTCCCCCCACCCCCTGCAGGAGGGATGGAGATCCTGGCAGCCTCCTGCGCTTCCGTTGTCACCTCCGCTCACCGCTGTAACGTCAGCGCCCAACGCTGCAATGCCTCCATCACTTCCTCGGTCACCGCCCAAGGCTGCAATGCCTGTGGAGGACAAAATACTACGGTACTTCCAAATCTGATGGCATTAACTGTTTTTCTACTTTTCCTTTAGTCTCTTAAACCATCACTGTTACTCCCACACAGTTAATGTTCTTATCACGTCTGCCAAAATGTCCTTAAGCTAAGCTGCACACCAAGGCATTTAAAAACAGCATCACGCTCGCTATCGCCGCCATTACGAACCTTCACCGGAAATGAGATTCGTCACGTACCTTGTCCTCGAATAAAAGGCACAAAGTGAGTTGAAATCAACACAATAACACACAGCCGCAGGTCCATATTTATCCCTCCTCCTAAAGCATCCATTAAAAATATTTCCCAAGGCCAAAGGCTTGAGTAATTTTCCCTTAATGTTTCAGTGTTTCTCGAACCCCCATTTCGTTTTTTTCCTTTTCTTTTCTTTTCTTAATCTCCACTGTCGTAAATCCAAATCAGAGTAACAATGGCACTGCAGACATTATATAACACGGGATCCGCCAGCAGACGAGGCGCGCACAGGACTGACGACGACCCAGGCATGATTTCCGCACACACACCTCGCCAGTGAAGAGGTTTGCGGGTCACAGCCGCTACACTTGCAGAATACGCTAGTAGGCAACAAATATCCACCTATCCACCTATCCTCCGAAATTCTTCTTCTTCTTCAACGGTATAGGCTCATGTTTGAGCGACCGTGGTCACAGCATGATACTTAAATATGATAGATTTGTTTGTCTTATTAAGAGGATTTCACCCAGATATAAACTCTTAGGAGAAAATATAGTATACTGTTCACGTAAGCTGCCAGTCCCACCAGCTCGCAGTGCCAGCGACGACCCTCCGGTCTGAGGTTGAGCTCGCTTATTACGCTCCACGAATCCGCGTTTTCATATCCAGGGTGTTCATTTAAGTAATATTCACTAATATTACAAAAACATTTTATTTTAGTTATCGAAAAATGTTACCACTCTTCCTCAGTGCAGACTCTCTATGAAGCTTTTTCCTATCTGCCTGCCGAACACGTATTGCAGGGGACAGCAACAGCGGGGACACACACGTGTGTTTATGTGTGTGTGTGTGTGTGTGTGTGTTGATGTGTGTGTGTGTGTGTGTGTGTGTGTGTGTGTGTGTGTGTGTGTGTGTGTGTGTGTGGTGTGTGTGTGTGTGTGTGTGTGTGTGTGTGTGTGTGTGTGTGTGTGTGTGTGTGTGTGTGTGTGTGTACATGTATATGTTAATATATAAATATATATATTTTATATGCATATATATACTGTATATGTGTATATATAAATATATATATATATATATACTTGCATACATACATACATACATACATACATATATATATATATATATATATATATATATATATATATATATATATATATATATATATATATATATATATATATATATATTGTGTGTGTGTGTGTGTGTGTGTGTGTGTGTGTGTGTGTGTGTGTGTGCGTGTGTGTGTGCGTGTGTGTGTGTGTGTGTGTGTGCGTGCGTGTGTGTGCGTGTGTGTGTGTGTGTGTGTGTGTGTGTGTGTGTGTGTGTGTGTGTGTGTGCGTGTGTGTGTGTGTGTGTGTGTGTGTGTGTGTGTGTGTGTGTGTGTGTGTGTGTTTGTGTGTGTGTGTGTGAGTGTATATATATGCATATACATATATATATATATATATATATATATATATATATATATATATATATATATATATATATATATATATATATATTTATTTATTTATTCATATGTATATATATATGCATATATATGTATGTGTATATATATGTATATGTGTATGTGTTTGTGCCTGCGTACGTGTGTGTGTGTGAATGTACATATGTGTGTGTGTGAATGTACATACGAGAGAACTTCAAAAAGTTCGTGGAAAAGTATGAAAAGTTTGATGTTTATTTTTAACATATGCTTCATTATGGTCAATACAGTTCTGCAAACGTTGATACCAGCCTTTAAGTCCGTCTGAGTAAAACTGAGGGTCATGTGATCGGAACCATGTCAGAGCAGCTCTTTTTACATCTTCAACCGATGGGAATTTGGTACCTTTCAATTATTTTATTTTTTTTTTTTTTTTTTTTTTTTTTGGAAACAAAAAGAAATCGGATGGGGCTAAATCGGGACTGTAAGGTGGATGTCGGACTATTTCCCTTTGAAATTCATGCACCACAGCTCATGTGCCGAGCGCCGAGAGCGGGTTCATTGTCTGGTGGAAGAGGTCGCGTTGATGCAGCTGTCCAGGGCGGTTTTTTTTTTTTTTTGTCAGTTTTCTCAAAACGCATTCATAACAGGCACATGTAACTGTTTTCACGCTCTCGAGGAAGTCAACCAGAAAAATTCCCTCTGCATCCAGAAGACAGTGGCCATAACCTTGAATGCTCAGATTTTGATTTGACTGGTCCATTTCCACACATGGGCAACCACTGCTTTGATTGAATTTTGTCCTCTGGATCGTACTGGTAGAACCATGTTTCACCCTGTCACAATTCTCTGTAGAAAAGCTTCAAGAGTCCTCATCCCACTTATTCAAAATTTCCACTGAAAGATCTACCCTTGTTTGCTGCTGATCTGGGCACAACATCCTAGGGACCAATTAAGCAGAAAGCTTGCTTAGCCTCAAACTCTCCACCAGAATTGTGTGTGCAGAACCCACAGAGATATTGAGTGTCTCTGTTACTGATTCAGTGGTTATTCGTCTATCCTTATCAATCATGTCACGAATAACATCAATGTTTCCTCACAAACTGACGTTGATGGCCTGCTACTGCTGGGCTCTCTTCAATTTCGTTTCTTCTTGCATTTCTGAACCGACTTATCCATATGTAGGTTGTTGATTTTTTGGGGTTATTGTCACC
>NC_051428.1:13573426-13580926 GCF_015228065.2 Penaeus monodon | reverse complement strand
TTTTCACCTAGAGACATTGCTAATGCACTCGCCGGGCGTTCTCTCATACAAGAGCTCACTAATTACCACCCCCCTTCCCCTGACCATAAGGAGAGGCGAGCGCAACCCAATTACTTTGCCACAGGAGATGACTTTGATTACAATAAGATCTTAAAATGGATGGCTTGTCCAGCCTAGAAGCCTATAGAGGAACATCCCCAGGCCCCGTGAGATTCGATTGAGATGAGAAGCATTTTAAATCATGATGCATGATTAAGTTGCTAGAAGTGTACAATAAATTTGGAAAAGCCACACTTTTCCAAACTCTGGCATTTCCCCCACATCATTCCCATTTTGAAAGTAGGGGGTAACCCCAGATTGCCATCCCCTACCGCCCAATTGCGTTGACAAGTTGCTTATGCAAGGCATGGAACAATTTTTAAACAGTAGGCTATTGATTTCTAAATTCCAGAAATTTTACTAGTTGACGACAGTGCGGCTTCCCCCGGGGACGCCAAACTCCGATCAGCTAGAAAAGCGGACTCTATTAAAGAGGCCATTGCCAAAAAAGATTTAAAAAAATTTCAGTATTTTTAGAATAGAAAAAGCCTACGACATGAATGGCATGGCGATATAAACCCTCTCAGAAAATTTTATGCTTTTGGGATTACGGGGAAAAACTTCCTTTTTTTATTAAAAAAATTTCATTCTGACAAACGTTTGCTTCAAATTTTTTTCTGACAATATCCTTTTTCGGACATTTTATCCAGGCAAAGGGGGGGGTCCCAAAAGGAAGTGTTTGTCCCCCCAACTTTATTTCTAGTATGATCAATGCATCTTCCCAAACCCCTCCTCGGAATCTTAAATACTCACGTACGCTGATTTTTTGGCATTATGGCATTCCAGAAATAATGAGAATTCTCAGAAATCGCATCCTTGGACTGGATATGATTCAAAAATGGGGCCTCAGTGGGGTTTAATTTTTCCATTAGAAAAGTATTGGGGTAATTTTTTTACGTGGAGGAAGCCGAACATAGGCAAACTCTAGACAACCCACCCAAACCTTTTAAAAAATCTGCTAAATTTTTAGGTCTACATTTTGATATAGACTAAATTTGGAAAGAAACCACATTGGTCAGTTAAGAAAAAATGTAAAAGAGCACTAAATTTATTAAAGTGATTTCTGGAGTAAAGGGGGGCTGATAGACAGCTTTGCTAATGGGATATAAAAAATGATTAGGTCTAAAAATAATTATGGGTCAAACGGTATGGTTTTGGCATCAAGAACAAGTTTGAAAGGATTGGATGCTGGCAGAATGCCTGTTTTGGTTTTGTGCTTGGAGCCTGAAGTGCACTCGTACGGGTCTTGAGGTGGAGTAGGGGTACCCCCCCTCCGACTCAGACGCGGCCCCGTTACCTTGAGCTATGCCACAAAGGGGGCTCGAGTCCCGAGCCACCCTAATGGCAATAGGGCATTAGGCCCTTTTCCACGAGACTCCACGACCTCGTCGAGGAAAAGTCGGGTTATGATCTCTTACCCTCGATACCGGTTCAAACAAACAAGCGCCATGGGAAAAAACCCCCCCAAATTTTTTTATCATGGGAAACCTGGTTCCATCACTAAGGCCATGGCGCCGGGGGTGGAGGTACGCCAGAGGTTCGGAGATCCTTGTTAAAAATCTCCCTTTTTTTATTTATATACCCACGGCTCCAGACAGAAGAGTGTGTGGGGGGCGGGTTATGGGCGACTGAATGTGAACTAAAGTTTAGACTGCCCAAATCATAACGATCTTTTTGCTGAACTTTTTGCCATTGATAAAACCATTTTATTTTGCACTATCGGACCCCCGATAGAATGTTTTTTTTTTCTGATTCCTTAAGTTCCTTAAAGCCATTTAAAACATTAGAAAACCACCAAAAATGAACTTCTGGGTAAATCATTGTAAGTACTGGTGCCAACAAATCAATCAAGCTAAAGGGGTACCAGCCCTCTGGTATCCATGGCAATGACAGGCTACAAATTAGCCCGGGGGAATGGCATCTGGACCTTAGCATAGTCCGTACGTTAGGTGTTTTGTGTCTCTTAAAAAAGAAAAAAAAACATCTCCCGTGGCAAGTGAGTGGACCAAAACCCCAACTCAACATAAAATAAAACAAAACCTAGAAAATTGGGGCACAGCCCAGGAAGGAAGAAGGGAGGGGATGGTGTTGGCCCGCCTTAGGGGCAACAGTACAAGATTAACCCCCCCCCCCACATAGAAAAAAAATCCCTCCACAATGCCCCAAACCCGTAATACCACCCTTACCATAGCCATATCTTAACAAAATGCCCAAAATACAAAACAAAGAACACCCAAACCAATTACCTAAAAATGAAAAAAAATACTTTTTACAAATCCAACCTTCTATCAATGTGAAAAAAAAAATAAGTAAAGTAATCACTTTTCTAAGGGAGGGCAAAAAATTTATGACCTTTATATAGATTGACAGAAAAATAGGTCCATTGGCTTAAAACCTTGGCCATATGCCGTGGTTGATAGCCAAGAAATCCAAAAAAAAAAAAAAAAAAAAAAAAAACTTTTTATGAGGACGCACCTTTCATAAAAAGCAGGAAAAAAATAAATAAAAAATCTTGTCCCCAAGAGTTACCCTGGGGCCCGGGGGCCTCTGTCTCCAGGATTATTGCTTCGAGTTTCATAAAGTAAATAAATTTAAAGTAAAAATCCCGTAGATTTCAGAACATTTTTTTTTTTTGGGTTTGCCCGCACCATCAGGTCTAGATTTGCAGGTGCACGAGGCTCAAGCGTAAATCGACCCCACCTAGACCCCAGCTCTTTCTACCCAGGGTAGCCCTTTGGGTTTGACCCCAGGGGAGGGGGGCCCAGTAGTCTGGGGCGTCCCTTTTGGGGGCACTTTTTCTCTTCTAAATTTTTTTATCTTAATGTGATTTCCTACCTACCGGAGTTCCCGTGAAAATCCCCTATTCGCTTGGGGGTGGGATTCTTTCCCTCCTTCGCCTAGGCAAGTTGGCGGTAGGGAAGTGTCCCCCACTAACTCAATCCCCCGCTGTGGTACTGGGGAACGCAACAGGTTCACTGGGGGGGTAGAGGACGAATAAACTGATTTACCTCTTTGCATTTCGTTTTGGTTGATACCAAAAGTTAGGGGCCTTTGATCCCTTAGGACAAAAATTTTTTAGACAAGGGGTCGGACCTGGCCGATACCCCAAAGGATGCTACCCCCGGCTACCCTTTCCCCCCTCAAGGGGGGGGCGACTCATGACCACTCTCAACCCCTCTACTTTGAACAACGGAACCCCACTAACGACAAAAAAAGAAAAACCACTTTTCAAAAACCCCCCCGAGGGAAAGCAAGGTTTTGCGAATGTAAAAATGCGTGAATGAAAATCAATCGCTTTTGAACTGAACCCCTTTTCATCAAAAGATCCTTGATGGTCAAGTGGCGGCGATTTTGATTTTTAAAAAAATTGCGGATGGAAAACCTCCTTGTTAAAATACAATACAACTCCCAGATTAAAGGGTTTACTTTAAATGCCAAATTCATGATCTTCGAGTTAAAGTACCCACCTATGCCCAAATACCTGTAGGGATAACTTTCACAGGGGGTTTGAGACGATTGGAGAAAGTGAAATTCTTGAGAGCATGAAGGACCAAGACGTTGGGCGTTTGTATGACCCAAAAAGGACGGGATCATGCGAACGAAAACTGGACTGGTTTTTTTGACTTTGCTTTGAATAAAATCCCAGAGTATGTCAACGTCGGGAAAAGTGTTCAAAAGTAAAACCTTCATCCAAAAGCCAATGCATTTAAAGATGCCAAAAATTTGGACACACCTCATTAAGATTATTGATAAAGACCCATACTTCCTACGCTGAAGCGTAACTAACATCCCCCTGTGAACAAAGTAGTCAACAGCTTTTAGCAAGGATAAAAGGGAAATTTCTGAATCAAACAAAAGGTTAAAGAATTAAAATTAAAGTATTCAATGCCTAAAACAGTTTATCAAATGACTCTTCAACCCAGCATTAAAAAAACCTAAGGAGGCTGATGCCTAACCAGTCCGGAGCGCAACTTCCCGTCCCGGGTACTCCTGTGAGGACTTCGCGGCTCGCGATCGGCTTCTCGGGAGAGAAGCAGATCGCAATCTGTCAGTCGTCTCCCTCGCCGGGGGTGCAGGACATGGAGGCTTCTGTTGTTGCCTCTTTGCATCAACATAATAATTATTCCACAATATTGAATAACTTAATAGTTCATACTATCATATTTCTCCAAGATCTTACTCTTTCAACTTGTATTAATTTGTTTAGACAAATGTAAAGGGGAAAAATTTACAACTTTTTAGAGAATTTTCAACTAATTTATTAAATGTACGTATTTTATATGTAAACATTAAGTCAACACATAAATTTATATGTCAATAAATAAAATCTGAGTTCATTATAATCAATACAAAAATGTTACCCTATTAAATATTCATCTTTTAACTTTAACAATAACTTGCCACTTTTCCTAATTTTTAACAACAACTACACAATTAAATTTTAAACAGCTGTATTAATTAACCCAAAGTCAATGTTTAAAATAGATGTAAGCAGTTTAAAAAAAAATTCTTTTCTCACATACAATGATTGAAAACATAAAAATATTGTAAGCAAATTGAAATACAGAAAATTTTTGAGAATTATATTTAGGCAAGTAAATTACTTATACCAAGCTTTTTAAAATACTAAGTTAAGTCTTACACAATTACTAACTTAAACTCGAGTTATCCCCATAAAAAGAAAGTGAGTACTTCTAAAAAATGGACAAAAAGTTTTTTTGCTTAATAAGAAATCATAATACAAATTTAAAATTTGCAAACCGAAATTTAACTCAAGCAAACTTATTCTGGGAATTATTTAATGATTAATACAAAACACAATTTATTTTTACCTCTACGGAAATTAACAATTTCCCCATCACTTTTAAGTCCCTTTCCCGTAAGCTGAGATCTCTTAAAAGTAAATCATTAATTCCCTTTACTTCTATGCAATCAAAACAGTCACTTAAATTAAAATCTATAGTCTTAAAATTTATCTTTTCTTAAAACTTGAAATAAAATCATAATTTTTCCATTATATAATTATTATTTCTAAATGAACTTAGTCAAATACAATTTTTGGTCCTTTATATGTAAATCAATCAAGAAATACTTAAAACATTTAATAACTTTTTCCCAAAAGCACATTCCCGCCACCATTTTTCCCCCTAAAAAAGAAACACTTAACGCTTCAATGGGGTTACCCAAAAATGCCACCAAAAGTGACAGGGTTTCAAGGTGTACCGGGGATGATTTTTCAAGCCCAATTTCCAAACCCCTCCCCTCCTTTGGTCGTCTAAACCCGTTTTTTTCCCCCGCATGGGGGCCCTTCCGTCACCCCCTTTAGCAGTTACATGAATATAATTTAATTTCTCTTCACTTTTTCAAAAAAACTATTGGTCAGGACTTTTGTCCCCGCAAATTTTCAACACGTATTTATCACTTTAATTTTGTCTTCTGCCCTTTCCCTGTTTTTTTTCTTTATCCCCACTTGAATATTTTGATAATTAGTGATCGTCTCCAAATAGTTGTTTTCGATTCGTGGCTTCTAGAAGCTTCTGTTGTCATGTGCTCAGTTTGACGTCTGGGCATCTTCTGTTTACCCTCTTTTTTCTGACCATTTTTTTTTGGTTTCGCCCTTATCTTTTGCCGTATTTTTTTTTTTCTGATGTTGCGACCGGATGGGGCGCCGCTCTGCCTCGCGTTTTTTTACGAATACGCAATTTCCCCGACACTTCTGTCTCCAAACCATCCCCAGAAAAGGTCCCGGGAAGCGAGGGAGAGGAGGCGTTCCCTCCCAAAAAAAGAAGAAAAAATCTGGTGGACAAGGCACTTCCAAACCCATAAAAGAAATCTGCGTCGACAATACATGGAACTGTCGAAGTTTTAGATCTAAATAAAGACCTTTTATTTTAAAGCCTCGTCCTATGCTCCCGATATTATAGTTCTCCAAGAAAACGCACTTAACACACCTGGTCTCTGACGAGGTCGTTTCGCTGAGGAATTTACCATTTATGTCGGAAGAATCGTGAGGGGTAGGGGTGGAGGCGGAGTCGCCATGTACATCCACCAAAAAGCCTCCCTTTTACAGAAGTGACTTTTTGATTCTCCCTTTGGAGTTTTCACTTGCAAAGTAAAAATTTAATGGCACGTATCTGGCTATAGTTCAATTTATTGCCCACCTGATGCAGTGATAGCCTATGATGAGCTCTTTGCTCTTCAGGAAAACGTCTGCCACAAAATAAAGAAATTTTTAGCTGATTTTAATGCTCATCATACGTTATGGGGTTCCCTGCGGTGGATGGTAGAGGTGAGCAAGTAGTTAAGTTTTAATGAGTCTGATTTAATCCTTCTGAATGATGGTTAGTCCGACGCGGGTGGACGATAATACCGGTAATTTGAGCTTCATTGATTATCATGGTCTCTTCATCAATAGCAGCCAAGTGCCTGTGGCACACCATTGACGACTCGTTGGGAAGCGATCATCTTCCTATTTTTGATTAAATATTTCATCCAACACGGGAACGCTTTCAGCGCTTAAATTTAACGTAAAAAGAGAAGACTGGGTCGCCTTCACAAGAAGCGTCAAGCTCGAACTTGTTGGGGGAAACCATTGATGATAAAGTAAACAATATTCAGAATTCGATATAGAAAGCAGCATTGCTATCCATTCCTAAAACTTCGACAGATAGCATTAGCATGGTGGACACCAGATTGCCGCAGGGCGCTGTGCCGACGCAATAAGGCCTACAGGTTTTTTAAAAAATAACATCACAAATGAGAATTTTGGCAACTACAAACAAGCAAGAGTTAGGGCTGTAAGTAAAAGACAAGCAAAAAGAGACTCCTGGCAGAGCTTTGTCTCTACAATGAACAGCAATACAAAAATAGAGGTTTGGTCCACTATCAATAAAATCAATAAGAAAAAATCATCTTTTAAAATCAACAACATCATTCACGAGGGTAACAATTTCGATTCACCTAGAGACACTCGCCAGGCAGTTTCATATTATAAGCAGCTCAGCAAAATTTACCATCCCCCCTTCTGACCATCAAGGAAGAGGCTGATCTGCGACCTATTCACTTTGCCACAGGAGATGACTTTGATTACAATAAAGATCTTACAATGGATGAGCTTGTCTGAGCCCTAGAAGCCTGTAGAGGAACATCCCCAGGCCCCGATGAGATTCGATATCAGATGATGAAGCATCTTAATCATGATGACATGATTAAGTTGCTAGAAGTGTACAATGAAATTTGGAAAAGCCACACTTTTCCAAACTCATGGCACTTTGCCCACATCATTCCCATATTTAAAGGAGGGGGTAATCCCAGACTTGCCATCTCCTACCGCCCAATTTTTCAAGTTTGACAAGTGCTTATTGGCCAAAAGTCCCTGGGCAAGCCAATTGTAACAGTAAA